>NW_026889813.1:8252500-8460678 GCF_033153115.1 Saccostrea echinata | reverse complement strand
AGAATACACAGATATAAAATTCACAACTTATAAGGAACTTCTTAAGAGTTTCATTAATAAAGTTCGGTTCCCCTGATGTGATTTGATATTTTACTACCATTCATTCTTCTTCTGTTTTGTCTTTAGAATTTATAATTATTTTATTTAGAATTAATTTATCTTTAGAAAGTAGTGATTGTCAGCTGCATTCATTAGCATTGCGCGTTTTCTTCTATATCTATTACTTGCATATTAATAATTTCATTAAATAATATTTAAAAGTATTAAAACTTCATTTCTATTAAATTTTATTCATTTGTAAATCCTTGGATCCGCTCCTGCAGGTGCGCGAAAGCCTCATCACTACTGTAAACAAATTATTCATCACGCCGAAAATGTTCATGATTCCGCTAAACTAAGAAAGTTTACACATAGTTTTTCATCTCATAAACAACCATCAGCCCTGTCCAATGCAGAAATGCTCGAATTGAAGGGGAAAATTCAGGAATTGTTTTGCGTCAACCATGTTTTGACGTGAACCTTACACCGCATTCTGTTATATTCTTAATATTATTGTATAGACGAAATTTGGTAAAGGACTATGTCCGCTCCATTTCTCCAGAACAGCTTAAGATATGAAAGTTAACTTTGTCAGATATCATAGATAATGACTTGTAGATGTCACCATGAATATTCTTTCCGTCGTCATTACTTCCGGTCGTCACAGAAATTGGATTAAAAAGTCGATTTTTTTCTATTTCTTCGTCTTTCTAACTTCTTTTTTCTGTAATATTCATAGGGTATGTAAAGGCCCCTCTTTGAAGATTTTACGTATTACCAGTTTCCTGATAGGATTAAGAAGGAATTAGATATCTTTAAATATCTTAGAATTTCCGAAAACGTAGGACCAACGTTTCTTAAACACTACAAAATATTGATTTTTCCCCCGTATATATAGTTTGCGGGGACTGCTCAGTGCTCATTCACGTAGGAACTGGTGTAAAGTTAAAACCTACTGGGTGATTTTGATAGGCCAGAAAAACCTTGCCGTTGCCATGGAAACGAGTTTATATTAAATAAAAACGGTTGTATATGATATGTGTGTGCATTTTATTCGCCCCTATTTTTGTCAACTGAAGAAGACATTGCCATCTTTACACCCCCCCCCCCTTTTTCTCTTTTATGTTTTGCATTCTTTATAAAATGATCTTGACTTTCATATCACAAGCAACTCTTCTTGACGTTTTTAAAATTATAAGCCTTAATTCTTTCTACAAAGTAATGCTAATTTACATGTTTATGTTCAAGCCCCCCCCCCTTTCCTCGAAGCAACCAGGTAGAATACACAGATATAAAATTCACAACTTATAAGGAACTTCTTAAGAGTTTCATTAATAAAGTTCGGTTCCCCTGATGTGATTTGATATTTTACTACCATTCATTCTTCTTCTGTTTTGTCTTTAGAATTTATAATTATTTTATTTAGAATTAATTTATCTTTAGAAAGTAGTGATTGTCAGCTGCATTCATTAGCATTGCGCGTTTTCTTCTATATCTATTACTTGCATATTAATAATTTCATTAAATAATATTTAAAAGTATTAAAACTTCATTTCTATTAAATTTTATTCATTTGTAAATCCTTGGATCCGCTCCTGCAGGTGCGCGAAAGCCTCATCACTACTGTAAACAAATTATTCATCACGCCGAAAATGTTCATGATTCCGCTAAACTAAGAAAGTTTACACATAGTTTTTCATCTCATAAACAACCATCAGCCCTGTCCAATGCAGAAATGCTCGAATTGAAGGGGAAAATTCAGGAATTGTTTTGCGTCAACCATGTTTTGACGTGAACCTTACACCGCATTCTGTTATATTCTTAATATTATTGTATAGACGAAATTTGGTAAAGGACTATGTCCGCTCCATTTCTCCAGAACAGCTTAAGATATGAAAGTTAACTTTGTCAGATATCATAGATAATGACTTGTAGATGTCACCATGAATATTCTTTCCGTCGTCATTACTTCCGGTCGTCACAGAAATTGGATTAAAAAGTCGATTTTTTTCTATTTCTTCGTCTTTCTAACTTCTTTTTTCTGTAATATTCATAGGGTATGTAAAGGCCCCTCTTTGAAGATTTTACGTATTACCAGTTTCCTGATAGGATTAAGAAGGAATTAGATATCTTTAAATATCTTAGAATTTCCGAAAACGTAGGACCAACGTTTCTTAAACACTACAAAATATTGATTTTTCCCCCGTATATATAGTTTGCGGGGACTGCTCAGTGCTCATTCACGTAGGAACTGGTGTAAAGTTAAAACCTACTGGGTGATTTTGATAGGCCAGAAAAACCTTGCCGTTGCCATGGAAACGAGTTTATATTAAATAAAAACGGTTGTATATGATATGTGTGTGCATTTTATTCGCCCCTATTTTTGTCAACTGAAGAAGACATTGCCATCTTTACACCCCCCCCCCCTTTTTCTCTTTTATGTTTTGCATTCTTTATAAAATGATCTTGACTTTCATATCACAAGCAACTCTTCTTGACGTTTTTAAAATTATAAGCCTTAATTCTTTCTACAAAGTAATGCTAATTTACATGTTTATGTTCAAGCCCCCCCCCCCCTTTCCTCGAAGCAACCAGGTAGAATACACAGATATAAAATTCACAACTTATAAGGAACTTCTTAAGAGTTTCATTAATAAAGTTCGGTTCCCCTGATGTGATTTGATATTTTACTACCATTCATTCTTCTTCTGTTTTGTCTTTAGAATTTATAATTATTTTATTTAGAATTAATTTATCTTTAGAAAGTAGTGATTGTCAGCTGCATTCATTAGCATTGCGCGTTTTCTTCTATATCTATTACTTGCATATTAATAATTTCATTAAATAATATTTAAAAGTATTAAAACTTCATTTCTATTAAATTTTATTCATTTGTAAATCCTTGGATCCGCTCCTGCAGGTGCGCGAAAGCCTCATCACTACTGTAAACAAATTATTCATCACGCCGAAAATGTTCATGATTCCGCTAAACTAAGAAAGTTTACACATAGTTTTTCATCTCATAAACAACCATCAGCCCTGTCCAATGCAGAAATGCTCGAATTGAAGGGGAAAATTCAGGAATTGTTTTGCGTCAACCATGTTTTGACGTGAACCTTACACCGCATTCTGTTATATTCTTAATATTATTGTATAGACGAAATTTGGTAAAGGACTATGTCCGCTCCATTTCTCCAGAACAGCTTAAGATATGAAAGTTAACTTTGTCAGATATCATAGATAATGACTTGTAGATGTCACCATGAATATTCTTTCCGTCGTCATTACTTCCGGTCGTCACAGAAATTGGATTAAAAAGTCGATTTTTTTCTATTTCTTCGTCTTTCTAACTTCTTTTTTCTGTAATATTCATAGGGTATGTAAAGGCCCCTCTTTGAAGATTTTACGTATTACCAGTTTCCTGATAGGATTAAGAAGGAATTAGATATCTTTAAATATCTTAGAATTTCCGAAAACGTAGGACCAACGTTTCTTAAACACTACAAAATATTGATTTTTCCCCCGTATATATAGTTTGCGGGGACTGCTCAGTGCTCATTCACGTAGGAACTGGTGTAAAGTTAAAACCTACTGGGTGATTTTGATAGGCCAGAAAAACCTTGCCGTTGCCATGGAAACGAGTTTATATTAAATAAAAACGGTTGTATATGATATGTGTGTGCATTTTATTCGCCCCTATTTTTGTCAACTGAAGAAGACATTGCCATCTTTACACCCCCCCCCCCTTTTTCTCTTTTATGTTTTGCATTCTTTATAAAATAATCTTGACTTTCATATCACAAGCAACTCTTCTTGACGTTTTTAAAATTATAAGCCTTAATTCTTTCTACAAAGTAATGCTAATTTACATGTTTATGTTCAAGCCCCCCCCCCCTTTCCTCGAAGCAACCAGGTAGAATACACAGATATAAAATTCACAACTTATAAGGAACTTCTTAAGAGTTTCATTAATAAAGTTCGGTTCCCCTGATGTGATTTGATATTTTACTACCATTCATTCTTCTTCTGTTTTGTCTTTAGAATTTATAATTATTTTATTTAGAATTAATTTATCTTTAGAAAGTAGTGATTGTCAGCTGCATTCATTAGCATTGCGCGTTTTCTTCTATATCTATTACTTGCATATTAATAATTTCATTAAATAATATTTAAAAGTATTAAAACTTCATTTCTATTAAATTTTATTCATTTGTAAATCCTTGGATCCGCTCCTGCAGGTGCGCGAAAGCCTCATCACTACTGTAAACAAATTATTCATCACGCCGAAAATGTTCATGATTCCGCTAAACTAAGAAAGTTTACACATAGTTTTTCATCTCATAAACAACCATCAGCCCTGTCCAATGCAGAAATGCTCGAATTGAAGGGGAAAATTCAGGAATTGTTTTGCGTCAACCATGTTTTGACGTGAACCTTACACCGCATTCTGTTATTAAGGTCTTCCGTTTCAGACGGAAGACCTTATAGTGATTCTACTGTTTCTTTTTATTATTATTTTTTTTTTCCCCTTTTCTTGTCGGAGCGATTTCTCAGAGATGGCTGGACGGATTTTCTTGAAATTTTCAGGAATGATAGAGAATGAAAATACCCCCAGGCGTTTTTTTCATTTTTTCAAAATTCACTTCCGGTCGTCAGATATCTCCGATTTCCGTCTTTTTAAAAAATATTTTGTCCCAGTCATATCTCAAAAACGGTAAGAGATTAAGACACCAAACTCTAATGGTTAATAGATCTTGAGGAGTAGGCAAAACCATTTGGGATAAGAGCGTCAGCCGTCACTTCCGGTTGTCACAGGAAGTGATAATAGAAATCGAAAATTTCAACTTTTCTTTTTTGAATCTTTTTTTGCATCACGTTATTGCATTTCATTTGTAGTTTTGAAATATGTCAGTCCCACCGGAAACAAAAACGACAACTTCCGGTTATAAGAGAAAAACTACATAATTTGGGTATTTTTCTTTCCCATAAATATTTTTTATAGATGACGTATTTGAACTGATTTTTACTTATGTTATTAGGACTGCAAATGTCTAGAGTAACGTCAAAAATCTTTGTAAAATTCACTTCCGGTCGCGCGTTTAGGTGTCCGTAAAATGAGAAATTTTCGGAGTGAGACCTCAGAAACGGTAAGAGATTTTGACACCAAACTTTTATGAGTAATAGACCTTGAGGAGTAGACAAAATCATTTGGGTTAAGAGCGTCAATCGTCACTTCCGGTCGTCACAGGAAGTGATCAAAGAAATCGAAAATTTCAACTATTCTCTTTTGGAATAAGACTTGCATCATATAATTGTATCTTTTTCACAGTTTTGATATGTGTTGGTTCCACCCGAAACAAAAAACAACAACTTCCGGTTATAAGAGAAAAACTACATCATAGGGTTTTTGGATTTTCCCATACATATCGCTTATAGATAGAGTTCTTTAAATGATTTTTATATATGTTATTGAGACTGCAGATGTCTAAATTGACGTCAAACATCTTAGTATAATTCACTTCCGGTTGCGTATTTTCCTGCCCTCAAATTGAGATTTTATTCACCTAATTGCTCAGCACCAGTAAACGACTGAAGTCTAAAACTTTCAGGACTGATAGTCAGTCACCAGTTTTTCTACATCATGTGAAAATCGTACGTTGCCGTCAGTTTCCGTCGTGACCGGAAGCGATGCAAAAAAAGTGAATTTTCCAAGTTTTGTTTTCTTTTTACAGAAATGTTTGGCTAATGCAGATGTTAGATAGACTAAAACCATGCAAATCATTTTCACTGGGAGTGCCGGCCTAAAAACCGGACGTTGTTTCAAACATGAGTAGTTTTTCATGGAAACTTTTAGGGATGATCAGTTGTGAATAATTTAGGTGTAGAATGAACATTTTATTTGTTTGGAGTAATTTCAGTCTTGATGAAGTAAAAAAAAAAAACATAGAAAGTAAATTTATTTCCGGGATTTTCTCATGACCTTGACCTTTGATCTTAACCTTTGATCTTGACCTTGAACTTCGATGACCTTGACTTTTGACCAAAAGGTCAGAATCAATAATAAATTTACTCCTCTTTCTCCCCTCCCCTTCCCCAAAAAAATCAAAAAAAAAAAAATCAGATTAATATCAGCCTAGAATATTTCTCTAGAACTCATACAACACCTCGGATCGACATAAAATTTCGGGGTTTTGCAGAAGATACCTGAAAGAAAGTTTCCTGAAAATTTGACAGTGAATCTCTGAAGTATATAGAAATTATGAATGTTAACGGCAAACACTACATCTTTTTTTCGTATCTGAAATTTAGGTGCTGATGAACATAAAAATTAATTAAAGCTTTTCTCGCTTATTTCTTCAGTTGTTATGAATAGCACTCGATTCTCTTGATATGATATGATATTTTAACACCAAGCATTCTTGCTTTCTCTAGTATGTGGAATTTATTTCAATTTTATTTAGAATTAATATTAATCGAATGAATGTCGAAAACAGCGATTTTTTCCCAGCAAATAAATTTTCACTCTCTCATTGGCACATTTTTCTTTCTAAAATGCATATCTGAAATTTTGATTCATGCTACTTACATTTAATTCAATCCACACAGAGATGCTTACCTATTATTTCAGGATATTCAGTCACATCCGAACCCGATCCGACATTTTCATATATTTGTAAACAAAGTCTCGACACTGCAGTTCTAATGCATCATAGGCTCTGAATGATTAATTCAATGCATTCCAAATATAGACCAACTCAAATAATTTTTTAAGCCGACAATCTGCATTTGCATTATACACCAATCGTGTTTCTCAATCTATTCAATACTGATCACTACATTCCATAACAAACAAAAGAACACGTGCTTTTATTCCTATTTATTCTTAAACAATTAATTTACTACCTCCATCTTCATCGGAATACGTGGTCTAGTGGTTAGCGCACAGGTCTTATAACCCGAAGGTTTTGAGTTCGATCCATGCTGGGAGAACTTTTTTTTTTTTTTTTTTTTTTTTTTTTTTGCATTTTCTGCTTTTTTTTCAGAACAGTTGACAAAAGAATCAAGAAAACGGAAGACCTGTTATTGCCTAGGCAATAAGTATCTAGTTATTATTATTATTTTTTTTTTTTTTCCTTTTCTATTTTTCACGATTTCTCAGAGATGGCTGGACGGATTTTCTTGAAATTTTCAGGGATAATAGAGAATGAAAATACCTACAAATGTATCTTTGAATTTTTTCAAAATTCACTTCCGGTCGTCAGATATGTCCGATTTCCGTTTTTTTCAGAAATATTTTGTCCGAGTCATATCTCAGAAACGGTAAGAGATTAAGACACCAAACTTACATGAGTAATAGATCTTGAGGAGTAGGCAAATCCATTTGGGTTAAGAGCGTCAGCCGTCACTTCCGGTTGTCACAGGAAGTGATCAAAGAAATCGAAAATTCTAACTTTTCTTTTTTGAATCTTTTTTTGCATCACATTATTGCATCTTATTTGTAGTTTCGAAATATGTTGGTCCCACCGGAAACAAAAACGTCAACTTCCGGCTATAAGCGAAAAACTGCATAATTTGAGTATTTTACTTTCCCATAAATATATTTTATAGACAATGTATTTGAACTGATTTTTGAGTATGTTATAAAGACTGCAAATGTCTAGAGCAACGTCAAATATCTTTGTAAAATTCACTTCCGGTCGCGCGTTTAAATGTCCGCAAAATGAGAACTTGTCCCAGTGATATCTCAGAAACGGTAGGAGATTTAGACACCAAACTTATAGGACTATTAGACCTTGAGGAGTAGACAAAACCATTTGGGTTAAGAGCGTCAGTCGTCACTTCCGGTCGTCACAGGAAGTGATCAAAGAAATAAAAAATTTCAACTTTTCTCTTTTGGAATAAGACTTGCATCATATAATTGTATCTTTTTCACAGTTACGATATGTGTTGGTCCCACCGGAAACAAAAACGACAACTTCCGGTTATAAGAGAAAAAACTACATAAAAGGGTATTTAATTTTCCCATTCATATCGCCTATAGATAGAGTTCTTTAAATGATTTTAATATATGTTATTGAGACTGCAGATGTCTAGAGTGACGTGAAATATCTTAGTAAAATTCACTTCCGGTCGCGTGTTTTCTTGTCCTCAAAATGAAAACTTATTTCAGAAAGATCTCGGAAACGACATGAGATTAAGACACTAAACTTATAGGAGTAATAAACCTTGGTTAGTAGGCAAAACATATAGGGTTAAACGCGTAAGCCGTCACATCCGGTCGTCACAGGAAGTGATCAAAGAAATCAAACATTTCAACTTTTTTTTTTAAATTAAAACTTGCATCACTTTATTGCTTCTTTTTCGCTGTTTTGAAATATGTTAGATTCTATCGGAAACAAAAACGTAAAACTTCCGGTCTTAAGAGATAAACTACGTTTTTTCGTGGTTTAACTTTCTCATAAATATCACTTATATATAAGTATTTGAAATGTTTTTTACATATACTGTAGATACTGCAAAAGTCAAGAGAAAATTCAGAGATTTTTATTCAGTTCACTTCTGGTCGTGTGTTTTCCTGTCCTCAAAATTAAAATTTGTTCTCACATTTGTTCGGCAACAATAATAGACTGAAGTCTAAAACTTTCAGGACTTATAGTCAGTCATCAGTTCATTTGCATCGTGTAAAGATCGTGTGTCGTCATTACTTCCGGTCGTGAGAGGAAACGAAGCAAAAAAGTAATTTTTTCAGTTGGTTTGTTTCTACATAAATTTTAGGCTAATACCGACGTTGGAATAGACATGTTGATGCAAACAGGAAGTAGTATAACGGAAGACCTTCTCATTACTAGTAATGAGTTTCTAGTTATTATTATTATTATTCTTTTTTTCTACTTTCTTCTCCGGTACTTTTTTGTCCGGGAGTGTTCTCATAGAACCACTCATCCGATTGACATGAAACCTTTTTAGGGTTAATAGGCATGTTGTGTAGGTGTTCGGAACGAAGGTCATTTTGCGCGCACATGCATGCACGTGCGCGCGCGTGCAATGAGTGAAATGACTGATATACTTGATGAAGCCGTAACTTTTATATTTCTTGATGAATTGCTTTGAAACTCAAAATATAAAGATATATTAGTAGTCTAGACAAGATGACATGGTCAAATTAGCGTGAACTCACGCGCATGCACGTGCGCTCTTCTCTGATTGGCTGATACAAAAATCTCAATAATTTCCTTGTTTTTTGGCAAAATACTTTGAAATTTAGAATATAAGTATATATTATAAGGTGCTACAACATGTTATATAGGAAATTTCTTGAAAACATGTGCATGCAGGTGTGCTGCAATCTGATTGGTTGAAACTTTAAATGTCTATAACTCCCTTGGTTTTCAACAAAACATGATGAAATTTATGACATGGATAGGCACATAGAACTCCTACATTATGATACTATCAAAATTGAATGCAAGGCCATGCATGCGCGTATGCTGAATTCTGATTGGCTAATACTTAAATGGTCACATCTCTCTTATTTATCAATGAAATTCTTTAATATTTAAAACAAATGTATGTATTGTGAGACACTATAAGAAAATAAATGTGAAAAATGTAGAAAACATGTGCAAGCACATGCACTGAAATTTGATTGGCTAATACCCATATGGCTATAAAGGAGTAGTTTTCCAATAAAATACCCTTAAAAATAAAGTGTCCATCTATATTACAAAAGTATTGTCTAATTTATTGAAGCTTGTAGGGAATGGGGCATCATAAGGAATTGGGGAGCCGTTTGGGGAACATCTGTAACGGTTCCCGTTACAATTAGCACTAGTTACATTTTGATTTAAATAGACTTACAGAGGTCGAGTCTAATTCGAGTGCGCATAACTTTGCGCAGCTTTTTAATTTCATTCAATCGTAGGTACGACATTACAACTTTCCTATTTTTTTTTTGGATTTGTCCAACATCTTATACGTGAAAAGAAGAAAACACTTGCTGTGGCCTTCAACTCGACATTTAGATATATCGATGACGTATTGTCAATTTACAATGGTTATTTCCATTCTTATGTCGATACGATATATCCCGGTGAGCTTGAGGTAAAAGATACCCCAGAATCTGACACATCTGTTTCATATTTGGATATTTTACTTGAAAAAGACGTTTATGGTATTCTAACAACCAAGCTTTATGATAAACGTGATGATTAACGTTTCAATCGTCAACTTCCCTTACTTATGCAGCAATATACCTTCATCACCTGCATACGGGGTTTATATCTCTCAGTTATTCGATACGCAAGAGCATGCTCTACGTATGAAAAATTCCTAAAACGAGGTAAATTATTGACAAACAAGTTGATGAAACAAGAATATCAGCAGTCTCGTTTAAATTCATCATTTCGTAAGTTCTATGGTCGATACAATGACCTTATCAGCAAATACAATTTATCATTGAGTCAAATGCTGACTGACGTTTTTCATACTAATTGTTAGGCCATTATTTACACACTGAATTGTCTACGGATTTTCCCGTTATTTCCAGATCATGACAAGGAGCACACGGCGGGTGTGACCGGTCGGCAGGGGATGCTCATTCCTCCATGGCACTTGATCCCACCTCTGATGTTTTGATGGTCCGTGTTTGCTCTGCTCCTATTTTGTATTGTTTGATGGACTTTTGAGCTTGAATATTGTTCGTTATCTCCATATTTTTCATTTAGAATTTTTTCTGAGATTTTAAAATCTCTTAAATTCAATATCAACGTTGCACAATATGGAAATGATATGTGAATATAGTAGTAAGTAATATTTCCATTTAATATAAAAAAAAATGTTCATGTATGTATAACACTCAAAATATAAGAATATGAAGTCCATAGTTAGAATACTTTGATTTACTGTAGTAAAAACTATAACAAAATATAGTGAAAAGTTTGATACTTACATATATATTTTTTAAACTTTTGTTAACTATAGTAAACTATAGTAACTTTAGTATTTTTTTGTTAGCGTATGAATGATTCGTACACGTGCAGATTATAACCCAAATACTTCCAACTTCTTTTTTTAATAAAAATTGAGTAGATTTCGTATTTTACAATACGAAAAAAAGACATGTTTTCCAATCATGGTATGAAAAGTCGAACTTCTTTTATAAAACATGTTAAATTTTGTTCAAATAATGTTGATTTCTCTATCTTTAGAAATTTGGTAAAACATCTCCGAATATTTCATTTCAAGACAATAATTAGAAATAAACGCTGAAATGGCCCTTGGGACGTCACTGTTTTTCGGTTCTGTAGCAATGAATGACGCTGAAGAATGACGCATGACTCGCTTGAGTATTCAAGACGTCCATGTGATAATTTGGCACTTTTCCCACAAATTCCCATAGGGTCCAATAGTAAAACTTGACAACTTTTAAAATGCCCCCTCCCCCCTAAGAAATCGGGATAGTAAACATTCGATTTTTTTTTATCTTAAACAATTAATGTAATAGAAAAAATTCATACAAGAAAGTTTATCAAAATATCTAGGGTAGAAATAATTAGACTCGACCTTGTTGATATTAAACAGATCCAAATTGTTCTTATGGATATGAGGAAGATAGTCACTGTTTCTTCTTTGTGTATAGAAAATATTTTAAAATTTAAGACGTTTAATGATGAATGCAAATCTTTTAATTAATAATGATAATGCTAAATGTGCATACATTTTTGCAGGAAAATGAAAAAAATCGGTATTGTTCAAAAATTTATTAATATTCATTAACCTTTTTAATACTTTTATAAATATTATTATCATTGTGATCTTTATCATTATTAATCAAAATTTCTTAGTTATAAAAATGAATATTTTTGTTTTTATGTACATGTATATTATTGTTAATCTCTGTATATTGTAACTATATGATTAATCAAATTTTATGTATTTGGATAAAAAAAAAAAGCAGCATTATATACCCAGTAACTGATTTTGTTTAAATTTGGTTAAATTTGGTAAATAATCCTGAACATTAGTAATCAAAGTACAAAATGTACTCCTAGGAGTTGAAGTTTTCATGCATTTAGGAGGAAAAAAGATTAATTATCTTAATTAATTATTTTATTTTTTTTTTTTACATCATACAGTGAACATTACTTTATGACTTCAAAATGAACCAGATCATTGCTTCATGAATAAGCACTTCATATGGAGGGGGAGGGGGGACAAACGAGAAAAAAAGATTCTGTGTATTTAAGAGCATCAGATCTATAACCTACAGTGCTCCTTAACATGAAAGCTGGAGAAGCATTCAATCTAGAATACATGTACAAAATTTCTTCCCCTTCTTTATTTTTAAACTAAATATAAAGTCAAAACAAATGATACTGTCGTATTTCTTAGACGGATGCATATGCATGTCTATGAATGTTATAGTACGTTGATGAATAGATGTCCATGCAAATTACTACCGATACAAAATCACTGTTCGGTTCGTGCGTGAAAACCTTGGGAGACTGAACATATGTTCAACTATTCTGTGTAATAACTACATTTTATAAAGGACATTCTTTGTGTGCGCTTAAAAGTTAGTCCCGCAGGTTTTTAGTGGTTAATACATATAATGTGTCTACAGAAATCGAATTTCTATCTCTAATCATTAACACATCAATAGAATAATTTACAATTAGTCACAAAAAATTAACAAGTTTTTATTAAATGTTGTTAATTCTTCAATTAACTTATTTACAGTTATCATGTTTTTTGTCATCGATAAACATTGTTTTTGATGTATAATTTAAAGCTTATTTGTCATCCATTTTTTTCTGTAAATGGACTTTGAAGATCACAAACAGTAATCAAGCTCAAACGTCCATTGAAACATACATATTATGAGCAGATCAAACACGGACCTCTAAAAGCATCAGAGGCGGGATCAGGTGCCATGGAGGAGTAAGCATACCCTTGTCGACCGGTCACAACCGCCTTGTGCTCCTTGTCATAATCGGGCAAACGGAAAAATCCGTAGACAAACCAGTGTGAAATAGTGACCAAACATTTTTGTATTTAAAACGTCAGTTAACATTCTACCCATTGTATTGGCCAAGGAATTTACGAAATGTTGACTTTAAACGAGACTGTTGATATTCTTATTTCATCAACTTATTTGTCAATAACTTGATTCGTTGTAGAAATTGTTCGTACCTAGAGCATGCTATTGCATATCGATTTAGGTAGTGTTTGAATAATTATCTTTTATTAGTATTTCCTAATTGATGTGAACACAGCAGGATAAGAAAAATTAGAAACATGTACGTTACATCACTAATCTCTAATACGATTGTTTTTGGAGAGAGAGGGAGAGAGAGAGAGAGAGAGAGAGAGGAATCATCACTTCAAAACTTTCACTTCATTACAAAGCAGAGATTATTTAATTACTAAACTCGAAATTTATCGATTTTTTTTTTTGCCTATTTCCTTGACAAACATAACCAGTAACCAATCAGAGGTGCTTTGATGCATGCAGTAACAATCAAAATCTCCTCTTTTGGGGTGATTTATTTTATCAATCTATACGTACATCTTTTAATATTAAGCAGTATCATTGTCACGCTACATGTTTGTAAGCAATATTAATAATGCAGAAATATTCAGAAAACTCTTCATTTAATTATGATTTCTTTTAACTGCAATTCAAAATACATGGGCGGATAAGACGTGGGAATTACATAAGCTTCGAATCTATAAAAATTAAATTTGTAAAGTAAGAATTCAGAGAAAGATTTGTATTATTGATAGGTATGAAATTATGACAAACAATACTTTTCTGCGAGAGAATTTCGAGTTCCGTGGGGATGGTACACAGGTCATTAAAATCCTAAATTTCTTTTTTGAGATTGACACATTAACCACCAAAACATGTAACTCTAAACAGTTAATGACATTTTGAAAAATCTTGTTTGTGGTATGACAATGGAATAAGTGGACTTTAAATATTTGTCGGAAAGAGAAGAGTGCTGTGTCATAGACTGTATTTCTAGGGTAGAGTGGGTCTTTATTTCGTGAAGGATTAATTTTGCCTTTTTGATGTGTGAATGTTATTATATCTAGACTGTTCGGACTATTTCAAGGTTAAAAAATAGTTTATATTCTAAAAAAAATATTGACAAAGTAACAACGCATTTAAAAAATATAAGATTATAAAGATAAAATAAGAATAAAATAAAACATTGAAAAATAAATAAAAAAAAAAAAAAAAAAAAAAAAAAAAAACAAGCGAAAATTTCAGAATTCAATCTCACAGTAAGTGGGTGCGTGAAGACTTGTTTTACTGGAATTGACACACAAAATAAAAATTATTTATTTGATGACATCTTATGGTTAGATTTTCTCTTAAATCCATAATACTTAGAACAATGAAATTCATAATGTGAAAAGATCACAGGATAACTGTATTTCACCACAAATCATCTTTTCTTACCTACTGCAGAGCAATTAGGACGGATGAGGCGTTGACATTTTTATTTACTAGTATTGAAATAGTGAACATTGTTTGGTTCAGTGATTTCTTAAAACAGAGCAGACTGATAGGAGGGGAACACTGTCTTATCATTGTAAGAAATATTCATCATAAAAAAACAACATCATACACTAATCGGTAGGTCTAATTCAACTATGGAACAAATCAATATTTTCTGAAATGATCTCAGACATATGTATACAACGTGAATAGTTTTTGTTTACATAAAGAATATTATAATTGTATGAAATACAAATCGTATATACAGGGAGTTTTATAACTAAGTCAGAAATACGGTTCCCATTGCAGAAAATGGGATGTTGTGTTGTATGGAAGAAATGTCCACCCACAATTTTTACTTGGAAAAATAATTGATGTTATGTGGGAGGATTTCAGGTTTAGGCCATTTTTAATTTTGATGTATACTGTAAAACGGGGGGGAATACATAAAACGTCAATATTCTAGTGGTCGTTATTTTGTCAAATAAAAACTTTCTTCAAATAACATGTAAATCGGACCAAATCAATCTCTTTATAAAAATTTAACGATTTTTAATTATGAGCTGGATATCTAATTGTTACGATCAAAACGTCAATAATTTATATTCCAAGTAAGAGTGCGATTTTACGAATATATATGCAGTAATGATTTTGAAGTTTTTAGCTTGTACTCCCCCCCCCCCCCCAAAAAAAAATAAATAAATAAAATTTGATCCTAAAAAGTTCATACATGTTTCTTGACAATTCTAAAATACAAAATTCCTTGCAGTTTTACTTGATACACGAATGAATTTTTTTTTTATTCAATTTAGAGCAAACTTGTCATTTCTTCAAAATATTGCGTGAATTTGATTATTAATTTCAACCCTCGTGAGACAGCGTGATGAAATTGATATTCAACAGGTGTATTAATATACGCTGATTGATTTGTTAGACAATTCGGAGTGAAGAGCGATAAATCAAGGCTTGTTAAATACAGAAAAGCAAGTCTTTTTTTTGTTAAATATGTGCATATTTATTTTGGACATGTCCAACTCCACTGATTTTCTTTAATATTGGAAGAGGAAAATTGATTTCATACACGTCTTGCGAAGGTTCATAAAAGATCTGCGCACACTCGTACAAATATTCTTCTTCATCTAAGTTTTTTAGTTACAATTTTTTTCCGACTCAACATGGGATATTATTCTTATACAACATTTAATGCATTTATGTGCTTTTGTTTTAAAATTATCTATATTATACATTGAATATACTTGTATGTATTTGTATCCTTATTATATCTACATAAAGATTTTTTGTGTTATAACTATATTTGGCTTATTTTTGTTTTGGTGATTTATAACTATATATATATCCAATATATAAAGTGGATATTTTTGGCGTTGAAATATCCTAAATATACATTGTTCATATCCCCTTGCGGCTGGTGCTGGCAGACTTTATCCAGAAATAAAATGGATTTATCTGTGCGTTCGTGCTATAAGAATATCCCTAATGCTGTATTTGTTGTATATATGTATATAGTTTTATGTTTTTTGTGTATTTTTATTTCCAGAATAAACTCTGGATCTATTCCTTAGAGTTTGCGCTTTCATTATATCATGCATTGTGTACTCAATGGATACATGTCTCTGTGTTTAATTTGAAACTACCGTATAACGGGTATTTTCTGCGGTTGTCCAATTTTTGCGGAATTTTGCGGATAGGACAAATCCGCAAAAATTACAATCGCAAAATATTTTTCAATATTTCTTCAGATATATATTTTATACATGCAAGTATGATAAGTTGTGCGTATGTCACAGGATTCTCATTAACGCAAGAAGCTGCGTACTGGACGCAGCAAAATTATTTGGGACGCAAGGTTCTTAAAAACGATGCGTCCGCAAACTCATGAGTGGACACGTCCTCGTTAGCGAGAATATTCGGGTGTCATCGAAAGTCGAAGATTTTAGATGTCACTCAGGATTTGTCCAAAACATATTGAATCAAAACGTTCCTGTAAATAATATCAATTTAATAATTTTATACAAAAGATCTTTTCTTGTACCTATTTCTTCATTTTATACGGATATGCATGTAGGCCTACATGTAAATGACTAAAAGAGATTTCGCAATTATTCGTCCAAACTCCGATAGCTGCAAACAACACATATTAGCTTTTCTTTCTTTCTTTAACACTTTTTTCAATCTTGTGTTTTATCTTGAGACCATAATTACTGCTTGTATACACAATGTGGCTTGATTGTCTCGTGAATTTCACTCAATGCAGACGACTGACAGCATAAGTTACGCCTCATTGCACATGGCACCTGTGATTGTATACGGTCAACTTTAGGTTACTTGATTATGCAACTGTTTGTTTGAGCTTAAAATATAAACACCAGGTTAATTTTGATGGCAATTAACTATAAGTGTATTTGTAGAATATGGCTTGGATTCATTATCTATATATTTAAATATTTTAATACATCGCAAAAAAACGTTTGTTACAATGTAGAATAAAGATTTTTATTGTTGTTTGGGTGGACTGATACTGTAATAATTCATTTTAATTGGGACTCGACATAATTGTACAAAGACTAACTAAAAGATAGTAGTTTAACTAAGCTAAGTAGCTTAATACCAGTTCTCATGCACCTTTGATCAATATGTGTCAATGAATTTATAAAACATAAACATGGCAGCTATCTGATAATTCTTAGAGTTTGGTGATCATACCAAGTATATATTTTTTGCGGTATAATGCAACCGCAGAAATTGAAAACGCAGAGATTAATTTGCTATCTTTTAGGGGTTAAATCGCAAAAATTTCCAACCGCAGAAAATACCCGTTATACGGTATATCCAGAATGAACATTTTATATATATGACTTTATTCTTGTTTTATAACCATATCCTTAATTAACTTGGATTTATTCGTTTACCATATAAGATTTTATTAAACATAATTTAAAGGTACTACTATGTACCAATCGTAGATAATTGTCATTGTCTTGGTTATATGCACGATTTTCCCAAAATTCTGCAAAATCAACAGTAAACTCGGATGACTACACTCGGTTACTATTACTTTATCATATTATTTCGCAAAACTATCATCTAGTCGCCTTTTCATATGTGATCTTGATTTCAATCAGGAGGACAGTAATCATTCATTGACATAGGGGTCTTTTTTAAGGTAATATATATGCAGATTTATTTTTAAAGGGGTTCTATCCTGAGCTTTTTAGCTGATATTTGCCCGGACCTATATTTCTAAGATATTTCATCATATTTAAGTTCTTAAAATAAATTTAGATTCTACAATGCCAGTTTAACTGTATTCAATTAAAAGCCCACCATTAAATTCCATACGAAAAGAATTAGGTGAGGAGCTATATTGTGTGGTGGAAGGTTTTTCAGAAAGTGATTTTCTTTTCGTTCAAAATATTCACAGTGCTGTTTAGCTTGGATTCCTATTTTTCCATGCAAGTTACACACAGAGTTCTTTTGTGCAGTGAAATATTTATACTGGTCACAAATTATTTATTAAATTGAGTGTTATGAATTCTATCATCATAGTGGGATAACAAATATCACAGGACGAAAGACCATCTTTAAGCAATCGCTTAATGGTGGCTTAATGGTAGCTTAATGGTGGCTTATAGAAGTTAATTCCTTTAAGGACATTGGCAAGGTTCCTGGTTATAGTATAGAATTTTTCAAGAACTCTTGAGTAAGTTTAATTGTACTAAACAGGCTATGTTCTGGATTGTTTAACCTACCAAGCCAGTCTTCTTTTTTAGATTCTGTCAAATCAGTGTTTTTGCAATTCTCAGTGCATTTCCTATGTAAAATGTTGATAAAAGGGACCTACATAATTTTTCACCATAATATTTCTCCAAAACCCACTTATCTTATATAGTTTTTGTATTATATACATTATTGTATCTTCATTTCCTATGGTTTCTAGATATTTTGGCTGAAAATGTATATATAGAAACAAGACAATAACATACCGGCACCAATCTTTATTTTTGAGTTACTTCCCTTCACAGGCATATAATTACGTACATGTATTATTCATAATGGTCAAGAGAGTCAGACTGGTTGATTGATTTTATCATGTAATTGACTGAATTGATTGAAACACATTGTCATAAAAATATTGGCATGGATTTATTTGAAATTTTATTCGTAGTTACTAAATGCTGCTTCCTTCATACAACCTGAGAACTGATCTCAGTCGGTCTACCTTTCAGCATATGTCACATCTTTGCCCTTCCCAGCATACTGAGCATAACTATGGTAAATGACGATGTTGGCTACTTTGTCCCCTGAATACAATTTACTACAAAGCCATTATTACTTTTCTTTCTTGCTGTATAGATGATTCTACCCGTTGAAAGAAGTACACGTGCTTTTGTTTACCTCTGTAAACATACGCTTTATTGGTTTTCACCGCTTAGAGAATTCTACACGGGAGATTACTCGCAATCACTATTTCATAAGTGCAAAAACCCATGTATTAAACCTTTTTTCTCCGGAAAACCTTGACTTGCCAATGTCCTTAAGCCTCCATTAATTTTTAAGCCATTAAGCTACAGCTTCTAGGTGCTTAATGTCCAAACTTCATTAAGCTACCATTAAGCCACCTTTAAGCTGCAGCTTAATGGTGGCTTAATGTCCAAACTTAATTAAACCACCTTAACACATCCAGTATCAAGTCTTTAAACTAACTTGTTTAGTTTAAAGTTGTTTCAATATTATTTACGCAAATACTTATTAAATTCATAATTTTTTCTCGCTATATCTAACATTCTTATCAATGGGTATAAACTCGGTAACTGCCTTAAACTTTTCGCTACCTAAAACCAGTTTGTTTGAATACTTGTTTTAAAATTATTTATAGCTATAAATACATAATATATATTTATTTTTTTATTTATTTTTTTTAAAAATAACGTATTTTTCTTTCGTGTTTGGAAAGCCACGTTCCGCTGCCAAATTCATAGGAAATATTATAATTGGAGTCATTTTCTTCTGGAATATTTCTAAGTCTCTTAATTTTTCTTTGGGTAGAGAAATGTTTAAGATATAAAAAGATATATATATATATATATATATATATATATATATATATATATATATATATATATATATATATATATATATATATATATATATATATATATATATATATATAGGTTCAGATTATATTGCCAATCATTGAATTACTTCATGGATAATTTGAATTAATTCGTGATTAAGTGCCATTATTTTTTTCTTTCTTTTAAAATACAGCAGAAGTAAGAATTTATTTAAAATAATACAGAAGTAAGAATTTATTTAAAATAATGCAGAAGTAAGAATTGATCAAAATATAGTCGGTCTTCAATGATTGTTATTTCAAAATCAATTTTCAGAAGAACAGCCGATCAGATTAAACAGGGCATCCGACCAGATTTATACACATTGGGAAGCGGTGTAAAATAAAGTGTACAGTATATCGACTGGTTAGACAATAGACCTTAATTAGGTGTCCCCACCAGTCCCGGTCCGCTAACAGGAAACTATACACAGGAACGTACAGTGACAGATTTTGATGATCTATTATTTTTACAAAACTTAAAATTTACGCAAGCATATAACAAATTAGAAATTATGATTGTAGACAAAAAGACGATTATTTTGATACCCATAATGATATAAAAAGAATGAAAACTGAAGATGATATGTTAAAAAAAATATTTTATAACTTAAATGTTACGCAAAGATTGTCAATTAAATCGCAAAAAAATCGTAAATATCCGCAGCATATTTATAAGAACTACAGGCCCGTATGAAGCAATTTCACTTTGAGGGGGCACAACCATACATTTTCAGTTGGATGGGCACTATCATCTACCAAAATTCCTTGACAAGCAAAAAAAAAAAGGTCATCAGACGTTATTATTGAGGGGGCACAAGCACATAAAAGCTATGTTTTCTATAGTATTCTATATATCGGCAAAATAATTGGGGGGGGGGGGGCACGCTCCCCCCCCCCGGTTCCTACGGCCATGAACTATAATCTGGTTTTTTTTTTCATCGTTCTATATCTGTTGAATTTCAATCTTTTCATGCTTATAAATCTGCGAATTACAGAATGAGGAATTCAGTAACTTAAAATCAAAAAGTTGTTTCACACCATCACAAAGAACTCCGGTCCACTGTTAAGAAATATTAACGTAATATAAAACTTAATTTCTTTTTTAAAATATATATAAATATAATTATTCGTATTATTCGTAAATATCAACATTAGAAAAAAAATACATGTACAGGTACTAGTCCCAACAAGTTTTGTTACAAAAAAAGGTGTTATATTTCACTTTATTTTCAACTGCCCCGATAGCTCAGTTGTCAAAGCGTTCGCCCTCTAATTTAAACGTCGTGGGATCGAATTCTGTTGGGAATATTTTTTTTTTTCATTTATTTTTTTAATTTTCTCCCTTTTACATTATTTTCGCCGAATTAATAAATGTATAAACTCGACATTTATAATTTTTGTGAAGCAATCATTATAAAAATAATATTTAACCCCTAAAAGCAGTTTTATCGACTGCGTAATGATGACTTAATGGTGGCTTAAGGGTGGTTTAATGTAGCTAAATGGAGTGTGGACATTAAGCACCTATAAGTCTGGCTTAATGGTGTCTTAATGGTGACTTAAAGATTGTCTAGAAGCTACCATTCAGCATCTATAAGCCACCATTAAGTCACCATTAAGCTACCTTTAAGCACCCATTAAGGACTTTGAGTTGGCTTAATGGTAGCTTAATGGTGGTGTATTTATTATTAAAGGTAGCTTAAAGGTGCTTAATGGTGACTTAAAGACAACCATAAAACCATCATTAAGGACCTATGAGCCACCATTAAGCCAAACTTAAAGGAAGTGTTTCATCTTGTGTATATATTGTGAAAGTACAGGAAAAATAACCTAAATTTTAGCTTATAATTAACACTTTTTAGAAGTATCTTAAATTCTGGTGCAACTGTTTTGTAATCTGCATTTTGATAAACTAATGCACCGATGTTTAAGACAGTTAAACAAGCATTAACGATAGTGATAGCATTTGATTTTGACGCCATAATAAAACAACGCTTCATAGCGTATTTCATATATAAAATTTCAACGAAATAAGACGTAAACATCAAACTAAGTGCATAAATTGCATTAAAATGGGAATAACGCTTACTCGTTGCCGTTAAATCAGTATTAACGGTCGCAAATAAAATGAGCAGACATTTATTCCCTAAATTGTCTTCATAAACTATTGATTTTATTTTCTGAATATTTAAGATAACTTTGACCATTCTGCTTAAATTCGTTAAAAAGTAGAAGTCTTAAAAATAATTTAATTGCTTGTTAAATTTTTAATGCCAGAAATCGATATACTGTTAGTGCAGAAAGGTAAAATAATTTATTATGAGAAATCGTTTACAACTTTTTAAACTTTTTCTTCATCACAATTGATGTACCTTTTCAAAAGAGAATAAGACTATGTTTGGTCCCATGCATGATTTATGTAGAAAGAAAATATTGGAGGAAAAACTTCGAAAAAGTGATTTTTTTTTGTTTTAGACAATCAGTGCAAAATGGTCATATTAAATGCAACGGAGTTTTGACCCCCATTTTTTGCTTTATTTTTTTTTTTAAATTAAGCTATGGATGTAGATACTAATAATATACCTGACAAAAATTCTTAAACTTTTGATAGCAGGATCGAACCTCCTTAAAATAAGTATATATATCACCAATATAAAGGAAGAGTGTGGAAAAGTTTACCTTGGCTAGGTAAAAATTAATCACATTAATTATAGTAAGATAGTAAGTATGAAAAGTAAGTAACAAATGAAAGATAACCGAAAAGACGGTCACAAAAGGGTCATTCAAAGACATCTTTCAATGACCCTTCAGTTACAATTCAGTGGTCAATTAGTGACCATATAAGGAGTACATGTGATTCGCTATTCAAGGTTGAATCTGTGGGGTTCAGAGTAATAAAGTGAAAATTAAGAGTAATTAACACAGGAAATTCCTTATGATAGTTATCTTATTTCCTCGTTAATTTCCGACAGTAAGTGAATGACCAAAAATTACAGGAAACGGCACTATAACATTTTCTTCATTAACAGTCGAAAAACAAAATTCCCACCTACCACCTTTTATGTATTACAATGGTAAAAAAAAAACCCTGTTCTACAGAAAGAAAATCTTCCTCTACTCACTAGAATTGAATATATTTCTGTGAAGATGGCTGTTTTACAACAATAGAGATTGCAGCAAAATTTTTGAAATCTAGTTTAATATACAAGGTCATTTCATACGAATACACAGAAGTTGTGTAAGTTTCCGTTTACTTTATTTTGATATTTTCTGTAAACAAAGCCGCAAAAAAGATGAAAATTTTTCTCTACATTTCTATTAATTCATCAATCTCTATTGTATAATTTGTGTGGTGTTCATTGTGTCATTCATAAATGCAAAAATAGTTAATACATTTAACATATCTATTGATCTTGATAATTTTCTACCTTACAATAATTGTTAATCTTAAACCTTTGCATGAATTTGATTTGAAAAAAGGGATACTTAACAGCTTTCTTTTTCTTAAAAATTCCTTATTTTTTTCAGACGCAAACAAAATCGTCAAAATTTGTTTTACAATTACTATGATGGTACCGGTACATATATTTCTAGGATCTTTATCTTTTTCTAGGATCTAATCTTTATTTATCTGACGGGGCTGAGTGGAGCACTGTTTATTACAATTTATTGTTTGTAAACATTAATTAAAAAGTTTGAGATCTGAGTAAAATTTTACATCTTTTAAAATGATTGCAATAATTAATATAATAAAAAGAAAAATTATTTCCGACCAACCAAATACAAAAGGATAGGAGTGTATCAATGAGAAATGTTTTGTTGCCTGAAAGTAATTAAGTATTAATAGCCTACAGGAAGTATCTAATCACAAATAAGACTGATTCCAATGGACATAGCAAACTGTAATAAATCTTTCATTAACAGTTAGAAAACAAATTCCATTGGACCACGTTAAATATGTTACGATGCTCACGTCATGAAATTTCAAATATCTCATGAGAAAATCACCCTCTACCGGCTAATTTTGAATATTTCTGTAATTATGACATTTCTATAATAGGAGTTGAGATAAAAACGAAATTTTGGAAATTTAACATTAAATGTAAGAAACATTTTTGATTATGATGAAAATTTATGCACCGAACATTGCAATGTTAAAATTATCAGTCAATGCTTCTTAATCGGTAAATACATCATTGTAAAGCTTCTATACTTTATTGTTATACTAAATTTTTATACATCGATTAAGATAAATTTTGATAGGATTTGTGTATCATTGACTTTATGGCACATACCTCGTCAATCCTAAAAATCAAAGTGTTCACGGACACGCTACTGCAACACCTGATGTAAAAGTTTCCTATATTTATTTAGATTAAAAAATTAAATTATGATTAACGTTACAGTTAGTGCAAAAGATAATTACCCTTAGGGTATAAATATAATGCTAAGGGTTAATAAACTCATCATTTTCTTTAGGTAAACAACACTGGTCAAAATAGCCTTACTGTACTTTGGCTCATTATATGACTTCGTATGAACCGTAGCTCTACAGTCCTGGCGCTCCTAGTCAATAATTAAGTTTGACAAAGTACATTCACTTGAACTTATCGCATTTTCATTTGATGTTTAAATAGGCAAGAAATTAAGTGTCTAGTTATAAGTATATCCCTTTTCAAAAACAAATGGAGTAACTTACAAATTGATTTCCATTTTAAAATATTACAAGCTGTTATGCAAAAACCAAAATGTATCTTAATTATTCTTATTTTATATATTGGTTTGGGTTTATATTAAAATGGGATTATGATGTTGCATTTCTTTTAAAAAAAATTAATAGATTATGCACAAGTTCAACAGGATATCTCAAATATTTCCATTGACTGTATTGAAATCAAAAGCAATATTTTGCGTTTAATGAAACTATAGATAGTGAATATTAGTAATTCGTAAACAGTCAGGTCAATTTACCAAAGATATAGCCTAAAATTTATTGCAACAGAAATTATTTTATGATTACTGATATCCAACATGTAAAGACATATAAGGTCAATTCAATGAAGGAAAATCATACATTTTCGTAATTTAAAGTGTACTGATAAAAACCCTCAATCTGTTAATGCCAAAAGTAAACTTTAAGCACATTAATATACAGGTGTGTATCATGCATGTACTATCATGTCTGCAGAAGTGCCTGAAGTGCCTGATTTAATTTTCTTTGCTTGATATAATAAATCAGCTTGAATTAACGAATCATTTTCTTTCAGTATAAGTTAGTTAGGTCAGTTAATATTAGGACGAGGGCAGTATTTTGTCCAGAATCATTCATTTAAATGTTTATCTTCCTACAATAACTGGTTTTATAAATTCCATCGGCACGTGCAGTAATTTGCATATAAATGCCATATATTCCAATAAAATATCCTCATAAAACCACAAATACTTTGCGTAAAAAATTAAGACAACTAAATGTGTACCATTTTTTTTAACTGAACATTTTCAAATTTTATTTATTTGATGACAACTTAATGATTAGATTTTCTTTCATAAATCCATAATACTTAGAATAATGAAATTTATAATGTGGAGAGAACACGCTATAACTATATTTCACCACAAATCATGTTTTCTTACCTACTGCAGTGTAATCAGGGCGGATGAGACGTTGACATTTTTATTTACTAGTATTGAAATAGTGAACATTGTTTGGTTCAGTAATTTCTTAAATAAGAGCAGATTTGGAGGAGGGGAGCACTGCCTTACCATACTAAGAAATATTCATCATAAAAAAAATAGTATCATACACTACATGGTAGGTCTAAATCAACTATGGAACAAATCAATATCTTCTGAAATGATATCAGACATGTATAAAACGTAATCAGTTTTAGCTTACATAAAGGATAGTATAGCTGCATGAAATACAACTCGCATTTACAGGATGTTTTATAATATTACGTCAGAAATATGGCCCCCTTGCAGGAAATGAGATGTTGTGTTGTATGGAAGAAGTGTCCACCCACAATTTCTACTTGGAAAAATAAAATTTTGCTGTTATGTGGGAAGAATTAAGGTTTAGGCAATTTTGAATTTTGAAGCCAATGTATAATGCAAAGCACGGTAAATTTACATAAAACGGCAATATTCTTGTGATCATAATTTTGTCAAATTAAAAATTTAACTATTTTTATGAGCTACATATTTAAGTGTTCCGATCAAAAAGGCAACAATTTAAATTATTTATATTTAAAGTAAGTGTGCGATTTAACAAATATCTATGTATATCTTTATCTTATGAAGATTTTGGCTTGTAAACACACAAAAAAAAATTGATCCTAAAAATGTTTATTTATGTTTCTTAATAATTCTAAAATACAAAATTCCTTGCAGATTTACTCGTTACACGAAATAACTTTTTTAATTGAACTGAGAGCTAGATTGTCATTTCTTTGAAATATTGCGGGAATTTGACTACTAACTTCAACCCTTGTGAGACAGTGTAATGAAACTGATATTCAACAGGTGTATTAATGTACGTTGATTGATTTGAGACAATGCGGAGTGAAGAACGATAAATCAAGGCTTATTAAACTCAGAAAAGCAAGTCGATTATTTTTTTAATACAAGTTACGTTTTATCTGCGTATAAAGATTCATTTATATACTACATTCGACAGCAGATCACTATGTCTACCTTATCAAAACATAGGACTCACGGCGAATGTGACCAGTCGTGAGGGGATGCTTAATTTTTCCTCCCCGACATCTGGCCCGGGGATCATGAAAGATCTTAAGCTTAAGTCAAAAACTTTATCATGTAGTGAAATCTTGTAGACATCAAATAGTCCAATGTAAAAATATAATATAATATTGCACCATCAAAGTGTTGTTATGTGCAAATATATAGATTGCTTTGTCTTACAGGTGATTGAAAATTTGACTTTAGTCTAAATCTGCTTCATGATCCTGGGGCCTGGTCTCACCTCCGGAATTTCCAGCGTCCGTGTTTTATACCTGGCCAAATATTTGTATTGTTTGTAGGGGTTTTTTTTTAGATCGATTACTGTACCTTATTTTCACTTATTTCAATGAGCTATGTCCAAGTCCACTGGAAAATTGAATGTAAAAGTGACTTTCAAAGGTTTATTAAAGTGCTTCTTAGCTCACTGGTACAAATAGTCTTCTTGTATCGAAGTTTTTCCGTTACAATTTCTTTCCGAATCAACGCGGGATATCATTCAAATGCAGCATTTAATGCATTTATGTGTTCTTATTTTAACTTTATTTAGGTTATGCATTGGATATACAGTGTATGTCTTTGTGTTGATCTTAGAAATACATCCAGATTATACATTTATATCTTTGTGGTCTTATATCTATATCCAGATTATACATTTGATTGGTATTTATGTTTAACTACATTGTACATTAAGCTAAAAAATAATCTTTAGTTTTTCAAGCAACGCCTCATCTGGTAAAAGACTACCGAATTGATCAATTTTATTGACAGATTCAAAAGAGAAATAACTCAATTTTCTATTTTTCCAAGAAAATTCAGTAATGCGCCTTTTCATGCATACTTATAGAAAAACGTTTCATTTGATAAAAAAACACATTTCCCGTTAAAAATACATTTCCTGTTAAAAAGGTATATTATGAATTTAACTTTTTGTAAAAATGTTTGAAATAACATTAGTTAAAGCTGGGTATACGTATATATTTTAATTAACATAAGAGAACAACAATTTAAGAATCAGATAACATAATCTTGGGGACCAAAGATATATTTTGTAGTGTTTTATAGCTTTATCTAATATATACAGGAGATTTTCGGCGTTGCAAAATCAAATATATACTTAGATATTTGCCTTTCTGGAACGTGTTGACACACTAAATCCAGAAATACATTGGATATATTTGTTTTTGTGTTCATGTCATTAATATATTCATAATACTGTATTTTTTTATTTTATTATTTTTTTTTTTTTGGATTGAAAGCTTTATGCTTTTATATATCTTTATCCAGAATAAACACAGGATTTATGCCTTTGTCTTTGCGTTAACAGTACTAGAATATCCAGAATACAAAATGGATATATGTCTCTGTGTTCCTTTTTAACTATATCCATAATAAACATTGTAAGTATGACTTTATTTCCGAGTTATACCTAGCTACACCCTTAGTACACTTGTATAAATTTAACCATATAGCATTTCATTTAAAAAATATAAAGATACTAGTAGATGTATAATGATTTTCCCGTAAATCTGCAAAATCAACAGTAGGCTCGATTGACCACAGTTGGTTACTATAAGCTTAAGTCTCTAGGTATTTTTGCACAAAATGAATTCAAGGGGAAGACAGCGATCTTTAAACGTCATTGGGGCTTCTTTTAAAAGTTAATACAAATTTAACTTTCTAAAATAAGCTTATATGTTACCAAGAGTGGGAAAAATTTTGCTTGGGTAAGCACATATACCATATTAAGTAAGTAAGAAATTAAAAGTAAGTAACACATGAAAGATAACCAAATAGACGTTGAAATGTACATGCCATACATTTGACTTAATGGTCACTGAAATGTCATTGACAGACTTCCTTCAGTGACCCTTCAGTTACAATTCAGTGGTCATTCAGTAACCATATAAGGAGCGGATGTGATTAACTATTCAAGGTTCAAATCTGAGGGTGTGGGAGTATTTATTTAAGGAGAAAATATTTCTTTCTTCATAGTGATGAAGTGAAAATTAATAGGAATTCACACATGAAATATCATCTGAATGTAATCCCATTTATATCCGACAGTAAGAATATGACCAAACAATTATAGGAAACAAGACTACTATAAACATTTCCTTCTTTAACAATCACAAAACAAAATTCCTTCGAAACATCTTAAATATTTTATAAGGGTCCCTGCCTAAAAAATCAACCTCTCACCAGAATTCAAATATATTTTCGTAACGATAACAGTTTTATAACAAGACATAGCTCAATTACAATGAAATGCTGAATCTAGTATGACATACACAGTCCCCAGAAGTTTTGTTATTCTCCGCACACTGTAGTTTGATATGTAAATCAAAGTTAGGAAAAAAGATTATTTTCATAGTGATAGGGGTGTCCGTCCGTCTGTTAGGCCTTGGGTACCCATCTCCGCAACTCCTCCTATACCACTGAATAAAATTAAAGAAGACTTTAACAGAATATTTAATGCATAGTGCCATTATGAATCTCTATTTTACGTTTTGATCAACACATATCTGGGGTTTCCCATTGCAAAACATGGACACTGCCATTCTTTCTATAATACTGGGGCACCCATCTCTTATCCGCAACTCGTTCTATATTACTGAATAAAATTTAATGATTTTTTTTCCCGGAATTTTTATTATTTAGTTTTATTGTGACCTCCTATTTTAAGTTTTAATCGAACACATATGTAGTCAGAATAGCTTAATTGATCTTTGGCTCAACATATGACCTGAAGGAACCACAGTATCCTGGTGATCCTAGTAAAGAATTTTAAGAAAAACCATTGTTAGAGTGCATTCACTTGAGCTAATTAAGAAAGACGCTTACTCGGGGTTTTAATTGATAGAAATGGAATGCTGGAAAGCACAATATGTAAAATCGAAAATTTTTCTAAATGTTCAAAATGAACAAGTTATAGCTCAATATCGATTTTTAAAAAATTGATATTTTATTATTTGAAGAAAAAAAGCAAGAACAAAAGTAAAATTTATTGTGATTCAAAAGAAATTCGGACTATACTTCAATTTTTCATTTATATATATATATATATATATATATATATATATATATATATATATATATATATATATATATATATATATATATATATATATATATATATATATATATATATATACTTTTTTCTTGCAATATTACTCATAAAGTGAAGTTTCCAGTTTTTTTTAACACCACTTTGCGAATATTTTGAATTGAAGCTTTGAATTGTTTGGAGTTCTTAGAGTTCTTATCATTCGGTTTTTAGTAATAAAAGGTTTTAAAAAATGGGTAAAAAATAAAAAAAATAAAATAAAAAAAAGGACAGAGGACATTCAGACTGAAATTATTAAAAAGTTTTTCGCTAAAAATCTCAATGATAATTTATAGTTAGAAAAACTATTCTTTTTATATTATATTCCAATATGTTTCAATATTGTTATATTTTGGTTATGAAGAAAATTGGTCATAGTGTAAAATAATTTGAAGTAATTTTCGACAAATACTTAGGGGCCACTAGCATGAAAAAGAGGGCCTTAACCTAGTTATTTTAACAGGGAATAATAACACTACAATCGTGGGACTACAATGTACAATAGAAGGTTTTCCAATTTTAACAGTGGATATTTTTTTTGGTCATCTGAGTAAATGCCATCCTTAAATTTAAAAATGTTGGTACTCCAATTGCTGCTAAGGGGATGAACGGTCGACGATATTGCAGTCATTAAGTCCGTATTTGTTTTAGCATGGTTCTGCACATGACCCCTGTCTCTCAACGACGTTGTAGAAGAGAGTGAAGTGTGATGCAACTTGGCACCTGGGTGGCATAATCTTCTGAGATGAAACTTTCTGCTCGGTGTTGCTCGATGTTGCACTTGCTCCATGTTGTTGATGTCCGATCCCATGAGCCTCACTGAAGAGACATAATTTGTCGAAATGCGCATCTGATGCATCAAAATTGGTACTGAATATATGATTTACCTTAAAAACCGAGGCCCCTTGTCACGACTGGCGTTATCACAATAAAGATTCCTCACTGCTCAATGGCTCTGAGTGCCGAGTAAATGTCTAAATTTGAAGCCTTTCACCGAAGAATTCTCGAACGGTACGTAAAACAACATACAATCAACCAATCAATCAATTTGGTGATGTAAGAGAAGTGGATTGGCCACTTGAGGTCTTCAGAGATGGTAACGACTAAATATGGATTTATGGACTGAAACTTCTGGTGTTGTATTTAAACAAAAAATGCTCTGCAGCACTATATACTCAGTGCTGAATTTATTCAAATTTGACAACCTTGAACTTTATAATCAAACTACAAAATGTATTCCAGGGAATTGGAAGTTTCCAAACACTCAAGAGAAAAAAATTCAATTATTAGTTATTATAATCAAGTAATTCTGCCTTTCATTTTATTAGATTTAAAAAAAAATACACAGTGAATATTACTTCAAAATGAACCTCAACAATGGTACATGAATAGTACTTGATTCATGCATTACTTGTATGTGTATTTAGGTATGACTGTCCAACGGGGGGGGGGGGGGGGGGGGCATAAAAACTTGGAAAAACTTAAATCTAGAATTTATATCTTTACAATAAGCTTTTCTCCCTTTTCATTTTTATACAAAATATTAGATCAAAACAAATGATAATATGTTGTTTCTTCGCTGGATGTATGTACATGTCTATGATTGTCAGCTTACACTATTGAATAAAATTGCACACACAGATGTCCATCTCAGAAACCTAACCTATACAAAACTGTTGTGCTGTTCGTGGGTGAAAACCTAGGGAGACTGAACTTTAGTTCAACTATTCTGTGAAATTACTACATTTTATTAGTGGCACTCTTTGTGTGCACTTAAACGTGAATCCAGCAGGTGTTAAGTGGCAGTTACATACAGCGTATCTAACACAATCACGTTCTTATCTTTAATTTTTAACAATCAAAACGCTGATTTACACCTAATCAAACAGATTTGGAAGTTTTATTAAAAGTTGTTAATTTTGTAGATTTATTTATTAGCAGATGTCGTTTTTATGTCATCGATAAACAAGGTTCTCGGTTTTAAATCAAAACATATTTGTCATTTATTTTCTGTTTTGAACTTTTTTCCGAATAATTAATAATTCACAAGCCTGCCCATATACTAATTAACTGACCAAGTCCCAATATGCCCATTACAAACATCAAGATAAAGTAGAGTCTTGGTGCTTTCATTTCCTATTTTTAAAAATGTTTCCTCCGAGAGTCGATGTATTGAAAAACAGGCTTTGTAAAAGTGCAATGTTCTCGAATTTTGAAAAAAAGGGTGTATTTCAGTATATTCAGCAAAGAATTAAAATATAAGCCCACCTTTCGATCCAAAAAATAGAACATGAATTATAATCTTCTGAACCAGTTCTTTCATTATATAATTGATTTTTTTTTGGGGTGGGGGGTGGGGGGAGGGGGGGGATCAGAGGTTGGGGTCTATGCAAAATATTGAAAAACATCTTAAACTTTTGGCCATTTTTAAAGAAATTTTCAGAAATTGAGGATAATGACGTAATTTGTGTCATAATACATGAATAAGAGAGAAAATACGTCATTTTTTTAAACATGCAGTCACCAAGAACCCCAAGTAAAAATTAATGTATTTTCAACTAAAACTGAGCAGTTTTGATTTTTCGGAAATTCACAGGACCAAAAAAGGCCCTAAGTGAACTTTCTACTCAGCATGTTTTGAAAAGTGAAAACATATACATTGCAACATTAGTCTCTGTTATGATTGCTTTGGAAAAGAGAGCATTTCAACTATTCTCGTGCCATTGCATAACAGATATTAATGGTTATACTATGAAATTATCAATTTCTTTGGTTTAATTCCTGGTGATTTTATTGCAGTCAATTAAAAGTATTAAAAATACTTTCCGTTTACCGTTGATTTCTATAGTGAAAAACACAAGTTTTACAAAAATTATAGAGTTATATCTCTTTGTTTTCCCAAATAAATTATGTTTTATGAAAATTCACATAATTAACTACATAAATATGAAAAATCATTCAAATATTTCAACTTTTGAAAATTGTCTTGGAGGTAGGCGGCAGAACAATACTTTCTTAATTATTCAATAAAATCTTTAAAAAGTAAACACGAAAAAAACCCACGAAATCAGTAGATGTGGAAAGACATTTTTAAACCGGATTTGAAAAAACAAAATCAAAATTATTTATTTGATGACAGTTTATGAATGTGGAGAGAACTCGCTATAACTGTATCTCACCACAAATCATGTTTTCTTACCTACTGCAGAGTAATTAGGACGGAAAAGCCGTTGACGTTTTTATTTACTAGTATTGAAATAGTGAACATTGTTTTGTTCGGTGATTTTGTAAATCACACTGGTAAGAGGGGAGCACTGTCTTATCATACTGAGAAATATATAATATTAAAAAATATACTCTTCAAGATTGCTCTAAATCAACCATAGGATTAAAATCTGCTGAAATGATATCAGATATGTAGATACAACATGATCGGTTTTAGTTTGTATAACGGATAGTACAATTGTATGAACTACAAATCTTATTTACAGAAAATTTTATAATATTACGTCAGAAATAATGTTCCTCTTGCAAGAAATGAGACGTTGTGTTGTATGGATGAAGTCCACCTACAATTTTTCATTTGGAAAAATAAAATTTGTTAAGTGGGAGAATTTAAGGTTAAGGACATTTTTAATATGTAATGCAAAACACGGGGAAAAATAGAGAAAACGACATGTCTTTGTGGTTGTTACTTCAGCAAATTAATACTGTCTTCAAGGATACATGTAAATCGGACCAAGTAATTCTCCTTTAAAAATCTTTATTAGCGACATATTTAAGTGTTAAGACCAAAAAGTCAACAATTTATATTTCAAGTAAGTGTACTATTTTACGAATATCTATGCGACAAGGATTTTGAAATGTTTGGCTGGCTTGTAGACAAAAGAAAAATGAAATTTGATCCTAAAGAGAGTTCAGACATGTTTCTTAACAATTTTGAAATCCAAATTCTTTGTAGTTTTACTTGATACATAAACACCTGTAAACGTTTTACTCAAATGAGAGCTAACTTTTCACGTTCTTTGAAATATTGATGGAACCTGATTTCTAATTTCAAGCTTTGTGAGATAGTCTGCTGAAATTGATATTCAGCAGGTGTATTAATAATGAACGCTGATTGATTTGTTAGAGAATTCGGAGTGGCAAATGACAAATCAAGGCTTGTCAAATACAGAAAAGCAAGTCAGTTTTTATTTTTTAAAAATACAATTTAATTTAGTAAGTATATAAAGATTAATTTTTATGCTACATTAAATTGCGGATCACTCCGTCTATACCTGATCAATACAAAGTACTCACGGCAGGTGTGACCGGTGGACAGAGGGTGCTTACCCATTCTAGGCACCTGATTCCAACTCTGGAATATCCAGGGGTTAGTGTTTTATGCCCTGGTCAAAGATTTGTATTGTTTGCAGGTTTTTTGAGATCGATTACGATACGTAATCATCAGCTATTTTATAGGGATATGTCCAAATTTCCTGATTTTCTTCATTATTGGTATAGGAAAATTGATTTGATAAGTGACTTTCAAAGGCACACTCGTACACATATTCTTCGTGCATATAAGTTTTTCCGTTACAATATGTTTCCATCTCAATGTCATTCATATGCAACATTTAATGTATTTATGTGCTCTTATTTTAACTTTGTCCAGATTATACATTAACCGACCTGTTTTTATAGTCCTATATAATGAAGCAGAATTTATTCAAATAAAAGAAATACCACAAAGTCTCCCACACCTGTTTCATATTTGGATGTTTTACTGACTATAGACGACAATGGCCAACAAACAACTAAATTGTATGACGAACGAGATGACTCCAGTTTTTGCATCGTCAACTTTCCTTTTTTATGTAGTAATATTCCTCTATCACCTGATATGGTGTCTATGTCTGCCAGATTGTTTGATACTCAAAAGCATACTCCAATTACGATCAATTATTAAACCGATGCAGACTACTAACAAATAAGTTGATGAATAAGGGATTTCAACAACTTTGTTTAAAGTCAGCATTTCGCAAATTCTATGGTCGTTGTAATGACCATGTTAGCAAATATAGCCTAAATTATATTATATTATATATTGGGTCGTAATTTGGCTGACTTGTTTATACCAATTGTTAGTCCTTTGTTTTTATACTAAATTTGACTACGGTATACTTCCTCTATCTGATCAATACATAGGGCTCACAACGGGTGTGACCGGTCGACAGAGGATGCCGATACACATTGTAATGAAATTTAATATCATATATATAAAGCACATTTAATTTACTTTTAAATTAACATAACTGTCCTTAGTGAAGAAATATTAATATAGAAAGCACAGAGAAATTCACTTTTTTAAGGATACCCACTTCCGCCCCAACCCGGTCTTGAACTCTCGACCTACGGAATCTGTCCTAGTGGTACAGGAACAGCGCTTGACCGCTCGTGACCGCTCGACCATCAAGGCAAGTAAAAAATGCTTGCTTTCGATGTCGATGGTATTCTTGCGGTGCCGCCCTACACTACACGGTCATTGAAAATGGAAACCAGATACAGTTATTTGGACATAAGTTTGATTAGAGGATCGTTACGGGTGGGACGTAACACAACATACAATCAATCTATCTTTCCAATATATATTATCAAAATTTATTTAACAAATTTAACTCAACCTTATGGTAAAAAATATGTATAATGAAGTTCAAAATGTTATTTATATGTATTTAAAACATAAATAAATTTACCTTAAGGTCAAAATTTATTGAATGACTTTAGACTAAAATTTTGGTGCTAGACCCATTATGATGTCATAATCATGCATTTCAACTTATTTTTCCCTTACTTTACGGCTCTAGTAAAATTATGTAGAAAATAAAGTATTTTCCTGGAATTCAATTTGAAATCATGTTAAAAGTAATCCCGATACCTATATTCAATTTAATATTATTTTAAAGAAGAGGCTTAGAACACACAAGTTACCGTTTTCTGAGAGACTGTAGGCAATCTGGATACATTTCCTTTGTCTGATATGGAAAAAACTCCCGTATTCATGACTGGTTTTCTTAATCTTTCATTGAAAATGACAGTTTAAATTGTGATTTCATTTACCTGCAAATTATGCCCCGAAACACCTAATCTTTCCAAAATCAAGTTATAAAGCACCATTAAAGGAATTTATTTCTCAAATTAAAGAAATCTGTAAGCACCTTTCATAAACTAGATCTTGACCTTAAGCATAGAGATGGCAAAAATTAGCAAAGCATTGTTAGAATATTTGGAAACAAAGATTTCATGAATACATGTATTTATGATCGAAAGACCCGAAATGGTCCCAAGAAAAGGTAAAGAAGGAAGGGAAAACATGATATAAATAAAATGGTAATTGGAAATGGTGTTTTAGCAATTATCCAACGAAAACAATTCTGTAAAGTCTACACTGAAATATATGGAGATAACGAACAATATTCAAGCTCAAAAGTCCATTAAACGTTACAAAATAGGTGCAGAGCAAGCACGGACCTCCAAAACATCAGAGGTGGGATCAGGTGCCATGGAGGAGTGAGCATCCCCTGCCGACCGGTCACATCCGCCGTGTGCTTTTTGTCATGATCAGGAAATAACTGAAAAATCCGTCGACAATTCAGTGTGTAAGTAATGACCTAACAATTAGTATGAAAAACGTCAGTCAGCAATTGACTCAATGATAAATTGTATTTGCTGACAGGGTCATTGTATCGACCATAGAACTTAAGAAATGATGACTTTAAACGAGACTGCTGATATTCTTGTTTCATCAACTTGTTTGTCAATAATTTACCTCGTTTTAGAAATTGTACGTACGTAGAGCATGCTCTTACGTATCGAATCAACTGAGAGATATAAACCCCGTATGCAGGTGATGAAGGTATATTGCTGCATAAGTAAGGGAAGTTGACGATTGAAAAGTTAAAGTCATCACGTTTATCATAAAGCTTGGTTGTTAGATTACCATTAACGTCTTTTTCAAGTAAAATATCCATATATGAAACAGATGTGTCAGACTCTGTAGTATATTTTATTTCAAGCTTACTGGGATATATCGTATCGACATACGAATGGAAATAACCATTGTTAATTGACAATACGTCGTCGATATATCTAAAGGTCGAGTTGAAGGCCACAGCAAGTGTTTTCTTCTTTTCACATATAAGATTTTGGACAAATTCTGCTTCATATGAATACAAAAAAAGGTCTGCTAATAACGGGGCGCAATTGGTACCCATGGGAATTCCAATAGATTGTTGGAAGACCTGGTCTCCAAAAACCACATAGATATTGTCAATCAGAAACTCTATCATCTTTTTAATGTCAATTTCAGAGTACTTGTGTGTACAATCAGAATGTTTTTTAACAAAATAATTTTGCAAATGACCAATGACAAGGTAAGTAAATTTACGAGTTCCATTCCAGTGAGGAGTAAAGAAAGAGGCTTGGTTGAACATTTACTGGAACCCGCTATGTATCTTTGTTTGTAAGGATTTTTATGAAGTTCCGGAATCCAATATAGATATGGTAATTCAAATTCATTTTGGTTGTTTGGAATATTACAAATATTCAAAACTGACATATGATTTTGAAGAATTTCTTCCTTAGAAAGAGAACTATGAGTATAAGTTGGATTACCACTTGTAGAACTAAATCCAAGTTCCTCTAAAATACATTTAATATAATGAGCCTTACAAACAAAGACAGTGTTGTTACCTGCTTAGTCAGCAGGGACCAGTACGTACTGATCATGTAATCTATCTAATTCTTTTTTCACTTCTGGATTATTGAATACAGAAGGATAGATGGTTCTCATATTTCCCCTCAATCTTTTAATGCGCGATTTTAACATACATCTGATACATTTAATCCATTCTGACAAAGTGTCAAGGTCTTTTTTTTCATGTTTGGCCCATCGCCTGGCGTAATCCTCTACAGAATCCATAATATTTATGAAATTCCGACGCCAGTTGAAGGATTGGGGTTCCCTATATTAAGGACCTTTTAAAATTAGTGTTCTGAGGTCCTCATTATTAACTATACTGCAATTTTCACTGAGTATCTTTCAAAAAAACACTTCGGGTTTCCGAAAATGTTGACGAGTACTGAGAAGTTTTGTAAGTTTGCATATTCTGTATTTTGAACTATAACTGCTTATTATTATCAGAATGATAAATAGCTCACTGTCAATCAAACAAAAATGTTAACGGAATCGCTCTTGCAACTCTAGATCTTGAAGTAAAATTACCTTAAATGTAAACAAAAACAAATCTTAAGTTAAACAGTAACCAAAGTGTGGGTCGTAATTTTGCACTTTTTTGGCATGTCACTTAAGACATACTTGTATGCTTTATAATCGTGAAATACTGATTTTCTCAGCAAATATCCCGTAAGAATTGAGACATAATAAGTTACCAGATCATTACTACATGTAGTTGTAAAAATATACAAATATTTCGTGATTTTTTGTAATCAAAAGACTCAAAATGGACTCGCATACAGAGTAGAAAGATTTTCAAAAAACGCATTATTATCTAAAAGTATCTAATGGAAAAAGCAGTTTATTCAATTACCCTACCAATTTAAGAACATTTTTCAAACGTTGAGTCTGAAATTTTCCTTGAATATTTTTCAATTTTCATACAAATGCCCAGAAGTTTCGCCAGTTTGTGCTTACTGTATTTCGATGTTATATAAATCAAAGCCGGAAAAGAGTAACCATGTTTTTCCTATGTTTCGATTAATCCACCAATCACTGTGGTAAGGTACTTGCATGGATTGTGTGGTGTTAATTGTGTCACTCATGAATGCAAGAAATGGTAAATATATTTACCATATCTGATGATTTTTATATCTTCCTACGTTAAAATGTTAGAAAATATAAAACCTACACAAAATTTTGATTTGGAAAAAGATAATTTAAGGCTTTCTTTATTTTCAAATAAGTTCTTAACTCTATATCTAATGTATTTTTTCTCAATCTTTTAAAAAAAAGTTTAAGTCAGTTTTACAATGTATAGAAAACTATCAACACATATGACTCTAGGATCTTATTACAATCACAGGGTGTTGTTATAATTATAAATCATATGCAAAAGGTACATAAAATACTGTATTATTCGTCCGTATGTTACATTGAAAAAAAAGTCCATTTATTAACATGAAATATGAAGATTAAAGAAAACAGAAATCGAGCTCCAAAATTCATTGAAACAATACAAATCGGGAGCAGAGCAAACACGGATCTCTAGAAACATCAGAGGTGGGATCAGGTGCCGTGGAGGAGTAAGCATCCCCTATCGACCCGCTGTGTGCTCCTGGCCATGATCAGGCAATGAACATATCTCAAACAGAGGACTAAAAATTCCGGTTCTAGCTACTTTACGGTTAATGGATTGATAACGGCGATGGGTTTTAAATAAAAGAGAAAAAATATTCAGTGAATGTAAATATTACTATATTATCAGTAAAACTGCGTTTCATAATTAATCCTTCATCCGATGAACCACGTGTGATACTAGATTAAGTGTGTTACAATGTTATATGAAATCAAGTATCTCATTTGTTAGACAATCATCCTCTGGTGACTAAAATTTAATATTTCTGTATTGATGACAATTTTATATTGATTAATATTTTTAAAAAATCATTACAGCATGCAAGGGGAAAAATGATTAAGAGCAAAATATAAATGTTTTAGTTCTAGCAACAAGGCATTGTTCCTTAGTGGGTACATTAGAAAATAATGTAGCTACTATTCTTTATCCTGATCCTATATTAAAGGGTTTTTTAATAGATTAATATGGGGGGGGGGGCTTTAATTGTATTGATAACTACCTCACCATCAGTCATACGAATAAAAACGTCCAAAGAATCACTGTTGCAACCCTTCATTTAAAGATAAGTATATTGGGAATTTTATGAATAAGAAGTGGGGAAAAAATAAGTTACAAAAATACAAATTTATTACATTAAGGGTTGATAAATTAGTTATTTATCTTCGATGTAGATAGGATTTTCGTCAGAATATCTCAATTGAACATTTGACTCAAAATATTACCTTCAAGGGAGGATTCTAGTGCTCCTAATCAGGACTTGAAATAGTACATTCACTTGAGTTCGTGACATTTCTTATTTGATGTTTTAATTGTAAGAAATTAAAAGCGTCAAGTTATAGTATTTGCCCTTAATTTCTTAAGACAAATGCAGAAACATGTCATATGAATTTCAGTTAAAACATTGACACTTTTTGCATCTACGTTAATTGTCTTTATTCCGTATTTGTACCATTTGTTCTGCAAATTTAACAGATTATGCATATACCGAAAACGATCTCTAAAATTAAAAAATAAATTTTACATAAAGGGATATTTTATTTCGCATTGAAAAGGATTAGGGCAGTTATTTTTAATTTTTGCATATTTTTGACAAGTAATCTTCATATTTCATCTCGAATATGGTTGATAACCCTTAAAAACTTATTTTATTAACATATTTCCCATAAACCAGGCCCTTAGAAGGCAGGGAGAGGGGCGGGAGCCCATCACCCCCTCCTCCACTTTTTTCTGAGTATAATATTTTGCTATAATAAATTTTCATTCAGATGCTGCCCCCCCCCCCCTCCCCACTTTTTGTTGCTGTAAGGTCAAACACTGGCAAGTTCCAGGAAATTTTGACGAGTACGGAGAAATTTTGTGAGTTTGTGTATTCTGTATTTTGAACTACATGTGCTAATTATTATCAGAATAAATAACTCACTACCAATCAAACAAAAATATCTACGGAGTCGCTGTTGCAACTCTAGATCTTGATGTAAAAATAACCTTAAATGTAAACAAAGTCAAATCAGAGGTTAAAAAGTATCCAAAGTGTGGGCCGTAATTTTGTACTTTTTTGACATGTAATTTAGTTTGAAAATCTGCTTGATATTCGTGAAATACTGATTTTCTGAGCAAAAAATCCCATAAGCACTGAGGTGTAATGGATTACCAGTTTATTACTAGATGTATAGGTATACAAAGATTACATGATTTTTTCATATTTGAAAGACTCTAATTGGAAACGCATACAGACAGTAGACAGATTTAAAAAAAAAAAAAAAAAAAAAAAAAAAAAAAAAAAAAAAAAAGACACTATTTTCTAAAGGTATCTAATGGAAAAAGCAGTTTATTCAATTACCCTACCAATTTAAGAACATTTTTTTAAATGTTGAGTCTGAAATTTCCCCTGAATATTTTTTTAATTTTCATACAAGTGCCCAGATGTTTTGTTAGTTTGTGCATACTGTATTTCGATATTATATAAATCACCAATCACTGTGGAATGACACCTCCATGGATTGTGTGGTGTTAATTGTGTCACTCATGAATGCAAGAAATGATATATATATTTACCTTAACTGGTGATATTTATATCTTCCTACGTTAAAATGTTCAAAAACATAAAATCCATATATGATTTTGATTTGGAAAAAATAATTTACGGCTTTCTTTGTTTTCAAATAAGTTCCTAACTCTATATCTAATGTATTTTTTCCTCAATCTTTAAAAAAAAATGTCCAAGTCAGTTTTACAATGCATGGAAAACTATCAACACATATGACTCAATATCTTATTACAATCACGGGGAGGGGGGCGCATTGTTATTATAATTATAAAATATTAATATATAAAATCAAAAAGTATGCAAAATATTGTATCATTCGTCCGTAAGTTACAGTGAAAAAGAGCCCATTTATTAAGATGAAATATGGAGAGAAAAAACAGAAATCAAGCTCAAAAGATCATTGAAACAATACAAATCGGGAGCAGAGCAACACGGATCGCTAAAAACATCAGAGGTGAAATCAGGTGCCATGGAGAAGCAAGCATCCCCTATCGACCCGCCGTGTACTCCTGGTCATGATAAGGCAAATGGAAATATCTCAAACAGTCGGCTTTAAAATTCTGGTTCTAGCCACTTTATTATTAATGCATTGTTTATGGCAATGGGTTTTTATAAGAAATAAAAGAGAAAAATATTTAGTGAATGTAAATATTACTATATATTCAGTAAAACTGCGTTTCATAATAAATCCTTCATTCGATGAACCACGTGTTATACTAGTGTGTTACAATGTTATATGAAATCAAGTATCTCATTTGTAAGACAATCATCCTCTGGTGACTAAATTTGAATATTTCTGTATTGATGACAATTTTATATTTATTTATAGAAATGGAGACATTTTTAAAAAAAAAAATCAGTTAAGCATAAAAGGGGAAGAAATGATTAAGAGTAAAATATATATATATGTTATGGTTCTCTCTTAGCAACAAGGCATTGTTCCTTAGTGGGTACATTAGAAAATAATATAGCTACTATTCTTTATTCTGATCCTATATTGTAGGGTTTTTTTATAGATCAATACCGGGGGGGGGGGGGGGGGGGGCTTCATTGCAATGACAAGTATCTTACCAGTAGTCATACGAATGAAAATGTCCAAAGAATCACTGTTGCAACTCTTGATTTAAAAATTAAGTATGTTGTAAATTTTATGAAAAAGAAGTGTAAAAAAAAATAAGTTACGAAAATACAAATTTATTACGATTAGAGTTGATAAACTAATTATTTATCTTAGAAAATATTTTCGTCAGAATATCTCAATTGAACATTTGGCTCAAAATATGACCTTGAAGGGAGGATCTTAGTGCTCCTAATCAGGACTTAAAAATAGCACATTTACTTGAGTTCATTTCATGTTTGATGTTTTAATAGTAAGAAATTAAAAGCGTCAAATTATAGTATTTGGTATTGCCCTTAAATTCTTGTGCCAAATGCAGAAACATGTCAAATGAATTTCAGTTAAAACATTGACACTTTATCAATCCATCTGTGTTAATTGTCTTTATTCTGTATATGTACCATTTGTACTGTTAAATTAACAGATTATGCACATAACGAAAGCGATCTCTAAAATTTAAAGTCGTATATAAAGGAGTTTTTTTTTTTTTTTTTTTTGTTTGTTTGTTTTTTTTTGTTTTTTTTTTGTTTTTTTTTTTTTTTGTTTTTTTTTTTTTCATTGAAAAGGATTAGGCAGTTATTTTGTAATTTTTGCATATTTTTGACATGTGATCTCCTAGATCCTAGATGGATGATAACCTTAAAATCTTATTTTATTAACATATTTCCCATAAACCAGGCACGGCACGTAGAAGGCAGGGGGAGGGGAGGGGCCCATCAACCCCCCCCACTTTTTTCTCAGTATAGTATTTTGCTATAGTAAATTTTCATTCAGATGCTGTCCCCCTCCCCATTTTTTGTTACTGTAAGGTCGAACACTGGCAAGTTCCAGGAAAATTTTGAGGAGTAGCGAGAATTTTTGTGAGTTTGTGTATTCTGTATATTGAGCTACATGCACATGTGCTTATTATTATCAGAATGGCAAATAACTCACTGCCAATCAAAAAAAAAGTCTAGGAAATCGCTGTTGCAACTCTAGATCTTGATGTTAAACTAAGTTAAATATAAATAAAGTCAAATCAGATGTTTAAAAACAGTAAAGTGTGGGCCGAAATTTTGCACTTTTTTAACAGGTGATTTAGTTTGAATATAGGCCTGATATTCATGAAATACTGATTTTTTTTTTTCAACAAATATCTCCGAAGCACTGAGGTATAATGGATTACCAGTTCATTACTAGATGAATAGGTACACAAAGATTTCATGATTTTTCCATAATCGAGAGATTCTGATAGGACACGCATACAGAGTAGACAGATTTAAAAACACATTTAATTTATAGATATCTCATGGAAAATCAGTTCATTCAATAATTCCACCAATTTAAATAGATTTTTCAAATGTTGAGTCTGAAATTTTCCATGAATATTTTTCAATTTTTATACAAGTGTTCAGAAGTTTTGTTAGTTTGTGCATACTGTATTTCGATATTATATAAATCAAAGCCGGAAAAATATGACCATGTTTTTCTCTGTTTCGATTAATCCACCAATCACTGTGGTATTGTACATGCATGGATTGTTTATTGTTAATTGTGTCACTCATGAATGCAAGAAATGGTAAATATATTTACCATATCTGATTATCTTCATATCTTCCTACGTTAAAACATCCGTGAATACAAAATTTTAATTTGAAAAAACAAAAATTTACGACTTTCTTTATTTTCATATAAGTTCCTTGCTCTACAACTAATTTATTTTTTTTTTAATTTCAATCTTTAAAAAAATGTCCAAGTCATTTTTACAATGTATAGAAAACTATCGATACATACAACTCTAGGATCTTATTACAATCACAGGGTGTGTAAGCATTGTTATTATAATTATAAATAATTAATGTATAAAATGTAAGAAAGTACGCAAAATATTGTATCATTCGTCCGAATGTTACAGTTCAAAAAAGCCCATTTCATAAGAAGAAATATGGAGATAACAATTAAACACTAATCAAGCTCAAAAGCCCACTGAAACAGTACATATCCGGGGCAGAGGTGGGATCAGGTTCCATGGAGGAGTTAACATCCCCCTGTCGACACGTCGTGTGCTCCTGATCATAATCGCGCAGTCGAAAATATCTCAAACAGACGACTTTAAAATTCCAGTTCTATTTATTTATTTGTAGTGGATTGATAACAGCGATGGGGTTTTATAGGGAATAAAAGAGAAAATATTCAGTAAATGAAAATAATACTATATAATCACAAGTAAAACAGCGTTTCATAACAAATATGATAAATCCTTCATCAACAATTAGAAAACGAAATGTCGATGGACCACATTTGATACTAGTATGTTACAATGTTTTATGAAATTAGGTATCTTGTTTGTGAGACAATCATCCTCTGGTGACTAAAGTTGAATATTTCTGTATTGATGACAATTTTAGAACAAAAGATGGAGACAATTCCTTTTTTAAAAGATCAGTACAATATACATGGGGGGAATAAATGTTCAAAAGTAAAATATTAATGTTACAGTTCTCTCTTAGCAACGAGGCATTCTTCCTTAGTTAGTAAATTAGAAAATAATATAGCTACTAATCTTTATCCTGTTCCTCTAAAGTTTTTTTTAAGATTAAAATTGGGTAAGGCTTTTATTATAATGAAAACTGGCTCACCGCCAAACCTACAAATAAATTGTCCCAAAAATCAATGTTGCAACTCTTGATTTAAAACTTAAGAAAATTGTATTTTTTTTATGAATTAGGAGTGTAAAAGAAATGAAGTTAAAAAAAATTATTACGTTAAGGGTTGATAAACCAATTCTTTACCTTATCAGGTAGATGTAGGTTAGACTTTGTTCAAAATATCTGAATTGAACCTTGGCTCAAAATATGACCTTGATGGAAAGATGCTAGTACTCCTACTCGGGACTTAAAAATATTACATTCACTTGAGCTCGTGACATTTCTTATTAAATGTTTTAATAGAAAGAAATTAAAAATCAAGTTATGTAGTATTTGCTCTTTATGTTTTATGAAAATACAAAAACGTGTCAAATGAATTTCAGATAAAACATTGAACCTTCGTTAATCTGTCTTTGTTAATTGTCTTTATTCTATATTTGTATCATTTGTACAGCAAATTTAATAGATTATGCACATGTTGAGCACGATCTCTATTTAAAAGACATTTAACATAAAGGGAATTTTTATTTTTCATTAAAAGTGATATAGGCAGTAATTTTGTAATTTTTAATATGTTTGACATGCCATTTAACTTCAAACTCAGGAATGAATAACCTAAAAACCCGATTTTCTTAACAAAATTCCCATAAGCATGGAGATATAAAATAAATTGCAAAATATGACTAAAGTCATTGTTGTAAAACAAAGATATTATGAATATTTTTGATCGAATGACTCCAAGTGGCCACAGATTTAAAAAGAATTTTTTTTAAAAAATAACAAACAAACAAACAAAAACCTTTCAACTAAAATTCATAGGAAACTGTTTTTCGCGACCAAAACATTTTTTTTAAATATCGACTCTGATATTTTCCCTGATTATCTATTTCACAAATCTCAAATCGCAGACACTTTTGAGGAGTACCCAGAAGATCAGAAGATTTATGAGATTACACATTCTGTATTTTGAATGCTAAGCATGACAAACCGGAAAAGAGATGATCATGTTCTTCTCTCAGTATCTAAAATCCACCAATCCTTGTCATGAATTAATTGCATTATTTGTTTTGTGTTAATTGTGTCGCTCACGACTGCAAATGTTGGTAATTATATTTACCGTATCTAATAATATTTCTTTATACAACATAATCGTTAATATTAAACTATGCGTGTTTGATTTAAAGGGATTATTTTTATTTTTAATTAAATACTAATCATTTAGCAGACCCAAAGGACACTTTTAAAAACACGGGGGCGTAGGGGTCAACAATGTAGTTCTACCTATCAGTTTTAAAACAATCGTTGAAACATCTTAGATCTGTGTCCGATGTGACTTTAAAAAACTGATTGAAATATAGAAAATAAAATAGAATAGAAAAAATTATTTCCGATCAGAAAATCTGCAAAAGGAGGGGAGGGGTAAGGAGAAATCCTCTGTTGTTTTGAAAGAAATTATGTGAAAATTATTTATGCAATTCACACAGACAACATTTCTCTGAATGTAATCTCGTTTTCTTACCAAAGGATCGTAGAGTATCGTAGAGTGGAGAAAAATCACTTTCTGTTCACTATAACTGAATACTAGAATTTCTGTATTGGTGACAATTTTTCTAAAATAATTCAAAAAAGTTAAGGAACAGCTATAAACAATCTTTGTTGAACATGAAAATGGCAGATCTAATATATCTCAATATTCTATATACGAGGGTCATTCAAAAACTACGTAGAAAATGTCGTTCTTCGTCATATCATTTTTAGAAATTAAAATTTAGCACATTATCATAATTATGTAAAAACATTTATTTTGTTGTTGTGAGCAGTTTCATTTTATTTTATCAAATGGAACTAATGATACATTATTTTAAAATCTACATGTTTGTCACCAAGGAGCACACTTATTAACGTAAAGTAAAACCATTACTTCAGGTTCTCAAAAATACACTACCTCTTCATTTCACACACAGTCTATGGTGCCTTACACATTTATCTAAAAAGTTTCTATACCACTTTTTACTTATAGCTTCCTTACAGTTATCAAAGCATCAACATAATTCGTCAATGTATTCATTTTTTTACCGCGTAACTCTGCTTTCACTATTTCCGCAAATTTGAAGCGCACATCTCTTTCCATGACGTTATTAACGATTTTGACCTGAATTTTACTGATAATTAATTTCCTTGGGGCCGTTCCTCGTCCAATTAAGAGTCTTAACTCAAAAAAAATTCCTGTGACATTTATACACATATGGCCATTAACTTTTTTCCCGGTGCCACACGAAATTGCATCGCTAATCGCTGCTGCATGACGTCCTGCGACGTCATCTTTTTTTTTCAAGAAGCACTACTTGTCTTCTGAAAGCGATTTCTGTTCAACAAAACAATACATTATATCAAAATTCGGCATATGAAATGAAGTAACCATACTCAATTAGAATATTTTTTATTTGTTTAACGCCATGTTAAAGAGAGATGATTATAGACATTTATAGTGTTGAGATCACATTACTTAATTTTGACCTGCTCGGTGATCTCATTTTTGCAGTTTTATATTTTCAATTGTTTTTAAATATTGCAGTACAAAATGATATATATATATATTTACTTCAAAGTATTCGAATTTATTATTAAAATATTATTACCGAATATGGTCATAATAAGAAATTTTAAAAAGTCTACGTATTTTTGACTGACCCTTGTATATATTTATTTTTATTTTATATATATTTTAACATGGGACGTGCCTTGGTAATTATACCAATCTAAATGTTCAAGTAAAGTTACTGCTGCAAATCTTGATAGAAAATTTACATGACGTCTTACCAAAAGTGTACAAAAAAATCCTTTAACACTAAAAAAAAATATTTTATGTTAAAGTTTGATAAACCAATTATTGAACTAAGTTAACACTTTGATAAGAATAGTTTAACTGTACCTCAGGTTAAAAATTTCATCTTGAATGACATTATCCTTGAGCTTATAATCAGGTATTAAAAACAGTTTGATGAATACATTCATTCGCGATTGTGACATTTCTTATTTGAGTTTTATTAAAATGTGCCCATTTAAAGTATTCCATCTTTTTAAAAGACAAATCAGGAATATTTTAAATGCTTTTCAGTTAAATTTAACATGATGTCTGGCAATTCTACATTTTATCTATGAAATACTTGAAGGACTAGCAAAGTGGGAACGACTTTACTTTACCGGTCCCCAGAAAAACGCGCCAAAATATTGTGTCGCCGTAGGCGACTTCAATATATATGAGATCGCGTGAGCGATCGAAAAAAATAAAAAGTATGAGGTTTTAAGCCTTTTTGACCCCAAATCGAATTCTACGGATAAAAGTTTAGTTTAAAACTTCGTTTTTAAACGAAGTTTTTAACCTCGTTCTCTGAAAAAAAGTAATAAATATTGTTTATTCATTGAAAAGGAGACAAAAAATGATTGTCAACGAAGCGCGTGCGGCGCATGCTTAGTGCCGTTTCTTTCGTACTTAACCGTTTTTGTTTTTGTTTTTTTGTTGTTTTTTTTTTTTTTCATGTAAACAAACCAACGAGATGTCGTTGAAGCTGAATTAAGATCTTACAAAAAATAAAGATGCATCTGAATTTCCTAATTAATCTAAATGAACAAGGCACTAACCTTAATCTCTCGGATTGTATGCGAGGACTAACCCAAATCTCCCGGGCGGATGCTAGACTAACCCATGTTCGAGGACTAACCCTAATCTCTCGGATGGATGCAAGACTTACCCTAATCAGTCGAAAACTTGTGCAAGGACTAACCCTAATCTTTCAGGTGGGTGCAAGACTAACCCTAACCAGTCGAAAAATGTGCAAAACTAACCCTAATCAGTTGAGTGACGTAAATCTTACGTCATAGTGCAATGAGCGTGCGGATCTTGCAGATCTGGGGACCGGTAAAGTAAAGTCTACCCAAAGGAGTAATAAAACTTGGCATTCTCCTGATACCTAAAGACTGATTGAATTACTTCCCTGTTTTCTTAAAAAATGTTCGAAAACTGTTGTTTCCTGTGCAAAATATCTATTTCCAAAATCCCTAACAATAAATGTTTTATCAAGAGTGCGTATCATTGCTTCCTTCAAATTATGAGACATTTCACAATATTAGACATCCAGAAAGTAATTGAATTGGCTTATATACAAATAACACTATAGTTTGTTATCTACGGTCTCTTGTGATCTCTATATATCGATGGCTTCCTAGCTGTTCTGTTCCTGTTATAATCAAACAAGCTCTGAATGGTCTCCCATAATGTCAAACAAAGAAGGACCTCTCCTATCTTTAGTGTTCAACGACTTACATAATGAAATTTAACGTAAAAGTCACAACATCGGGATCTCAACTTTACGTTTCAAATCCACCCCTTACTGATAACATTTCCTGCATGTGTAGCCGATCAGTTTTTCAACAGTAGGCTTTCAGGAAATATTCGACATAACGTGCAACAATTCCATGCGATGGTGATTTAAATTCAATTCCAGTTATTCCATGCAATCTTCTTAGCTTCACCCCATCCAGTAATAGTTTCGTTACCATTCTATCCAAGAGGTTAAAAGAACCTGTACATCTGTCTGAAACCTATAACCATCTTAATTTGACATTTTCCTACACTGTAATTCTGATTTGAGTGAGGGAACTCCCAATACCTGCAGGAAGACACATATAGATGGTAAAGATAATGAACAGTGATCGACCTTCAAAAAATCTATAAAATACAAATTTGCAAACAGGGTATAACCCCCCCCCCCCTCCCTGATATTCTAGAGGTGGGATCAGTTGCCTAGGAAGAAAAAGCATCCCCTGTAAACAGATCACATCTGCCATGAACGTGAGAGCATTGTTCAGGTAGACGCCTATTTGCCCAGATGACTTAAAACATCTAAATCCTAAACATAACATTAACATAATCATCTAAAATGTCCAAAGAATCATTGCTGCAACTCTTGAATTAAAAATTACGCATATTTTATTCCTTTATTAATTAGGAGTGTAAAACAAAGTTCAAAACAAATATTTATAATTTACATTTGGGGTTGATAAACCAATTATTTACCATAGAAGTAGATAAGATCAGACTACCTTAATTGAACCTATGCCTCAAAATATTGCCTTTGAAGTGAAGGATTCTAGTTGTACTCCTACTCGGGACCTAAAAATAGTACATTCACTTGAGCTCCTGACATATTTTATTTGATGTTTAATATCAAGAAATTAAGAGCGTCAAGTTAAGGTATTTCCTCTTTATTTTGTAAGACAAATGTGGATGATACATGTCAAATGAATTTCAGTTAAAACATTGACACTTTATTAATCCATCTATGTTAATTGAATTGTCTTTATTCTATACTTGTACCATTTGTACTACAATTTTAGCAGATTATGCACATGTCGAGCATGATCTCTAAAATTAAAAAAAAAGTTTAACCTATATACATTTTTTTGATTTTTCATTAAAAGTAATTTCTAATACGACTTTCATTGTAAAATGTTTTTGGTTGGATAATACACTGATTTTTGAGGCAGTTAACGAGCATTAATGAAAAGGAAAGTTTTTGCTTGTGACGTTCAAATAGAACAAGGCAGACACAAAGCTTCGTGACGTATTTCATGTAAGAAAACGCAACAAAATAAGACGTAAACATCAAACAAAATGCAGGAATTGCATTGGAATTACGCTTACGCGCCGTTGGTAAAACTCAGTTTGCAACCGTTAAATCTGTATTAACGGTTACAAATAACAAGTGAGTTTTTTTCCCTAAATTGGTTGTTATTTTATCATTTTTGCACATTTTTGAACACATAATTAAAGTTCAGAATATTGTAGATAAAAGGTAAAAACCGATTTCTTTTCAACAAACTTCCCAGAATCATCGAGATATTGAAACTTTGTTAAATATTACTAAAGTCTTATTGTTAGAAAACAAATATTTCATTTATATTTTTAAGGAAGACCCCAATTGGCCACAGATTATATATATATATATATATATTGTCGATAAATTATTCTTTTCTTCGAGAATCACTTTTTAATATTTCCTAATTGCTGTGTAGCATTTTTATGAATTCCAAATCTGACTAAATAACAATCCTGATCAAAAAGTAAACCGAATGAAAATTAAGATTTTTTTACTATGTATCAAACTGACAAAAAAATTCTGCAATAAATTTCGATACCTAGGTGAATCATTTCACTCATAGTAAAAGGAATGTGACTGTAATATTGCTATTGGGGTGAAATACTGCTACATATATATATATATAGAGAGAGAGAGAGAGAGAGAGAACAATTAAGCAATAGCAAAGCAAGCAAGAGAGACTGGAGAATATATCATTTTTGGACGTCCTCATAACACTAAATGGAGATAAATTTTCTACTGATATTTACAACATGTACAAAATGGCGGACACCCATCAGTACATGTACATTCATTTCGGTTCATGCCACCCCAGACACACAAAACGTTCAATTCCATATAATTTATCAAGAAGAATCTGTACGTAAGTTAGTGATGAACCACGCAGAAAGAAAGATCTTGCAGAATTGAAAAAATGACTTCTGGATCAGAAATATCCTTTAAAGATTATAGAAGAAAGAATTAAAAAGACAGTAAAAGACCTAAAAGTACTTCCTTTCGTTACTACCCGCAATCCAAAAATCAAAAACATAACACCCATTGTTCAGCAACTCAATGGAGTTCTAAAAACTGATGAGAGAATTCCAAAAGTTATACAAAATTACCAATTTATCAAAAGTAAGAGGCAACCAAAGAACCTTCGCTGTATATTACGTAAAGCTGCACTTTCAACAGAAAGTTGAGGACTTTCCATAAAAAAATTCATTTCATACTTAAATGCATAAAATTTGAAAGTTTGAGAAAAAGTCTATTAAAAACTATTACTCATGTCACCCAAGTAATACAACTGTTGACCAGTTTCAACTCAGTTAAAAGAATTGTGTAACTTTGGAATATATATATATATATATATATATATATATATATATATATATATATATATATATATATATATATATATATATATATATATATATATATATATATATATATATACATGTATTTTGCAATTAAATTAAGAAAACTCTATCATTTAGGCTATGGAACGCTGCAAACATTTTTAATGTCGATTGAAATTTTCCTTTATTACTAGTTTTAATTTATAAAATTTCGAATTGTAGATTCTTTTGGAGTACACAGAAGATTTAAGAGTTTGCACATTCTTTATTTTGAATGCTACGCATGACAAGGCCGGAAAAGAGATGATCACGTTCTTCTCCCAGTATCCAATAATCCAACAATCACTGTCATGAATTACTTGCATTAATTGTTTGGTGATAATTGTGTCGCTCGTGAATGCAAATGTTGGTAATTATATTTATTATATCTAATAAATCGTTAATATAAAAATATATGTTTTTGATTTGAGCTTGTGTTTTTATTATCATATTAAATTCTAACTCTAAATTTAATTATCAACCAGGCCCGAACTACATATAATTCTATGTTCTAGGTGACAATCACGAGGGCGTAGGGGATCAACAATGTAGTTCTATCCATCAATTTAAAAATAATCGTTGAAACATCTGTGTCCATTGTGATATCAAAAAATGTGATTGAAATGTAGAAAAAAAAAAGATTATTTCGACCAGCCAATCTGAAAAACGAGGGTACGGGGAATATTAAAGAGAAACCCTTTGTTGCTCTCAAAGAAATTAAGTGAAAATTATTTATGCAATTCAACAGAAAACATTTCTCTGAATGTAATCTCATTTTCTTACCAAAGGACCACGTTTGATAATAAAATTGTCGTGAGACCTCAAGTACCTTAGAGTAGAGAAAATCACCTTCTGTTCACTAAAACTGAATATTAGTATTTCTGTATTAGTGACAATTTTTATAAAAGAAGAGGGAAATTAAAATGTAACAATTCAAAAAAGTAACGAAAAAGTAATATGCAATTTTTGTTGAACATGAAAATGGCAGATCTAACATATCTCAATAAACTGTACATTTTTATTAATCTGTTAGGATGGGACGTGCCTTGGTAAATAAAAGACTGCCGCCAATCATACATGTAAAGTCACTGCTGCAATTCGTTATAGAATATCTACATGTACGTTTTTTTTTTCAAATTAGCTATAATCTGCAACCAAAAGTCATTTGTTTTTGTTTTGAACATATTTATTGACAAAAAACCCTTTTTAATAAAAATAAAAAATGTGTTATGTTAAGGTTTTTTCAGGCAATTATTTACCGTAAATGTAGATAACATTTTCGTAAGAATAGTTTAATGGAACCTCAGGTTCGAATGTTCACCTTGAAAGAAAGAATCCTGGTGCTTATAGCAAGAAATTACAAACAGTTTGATGAAGTACATTTATTTGAGAATGTGACATTTCTTATTTGAGGTTTGTTTTCAAAAAGCAACAAATTAAACGTGCCCAGTTAAAATATTCCACCTTTTTTAAAGACATATACAGGAGCATTTTATATGCTTTTCATTTACAATTGACATGATATTTGGCAAATACAAAATCGATGAATGTCAGTTGACTTAAATTTATATTTTTTCCAGGTTTTATTCAAATCAGACAATGGTGTGTCATTTTGAACCTTATAATCCACAGATTATGTACATCTGGGACGATCTCTTTCTATCTGACAGAAAAGACTGTATCTAAAATATGATAATTCATTGAGCTTAAAATAATATTCTTAAAGTTTTATCAAACAATGTTTTCATATTAGTTTTATTCAGTTGTTCTCCTGTCAAGAAAGGAGAGGTCACATGTACAGATGTTTAGAATGCAAAAATAAAACAAAAAGGCCCATGAACCATTACGCTTACTTGGGTAACCTCAATAGAAAAAATTTTCAAAAGACTTCTCCCTCTTTTTCCCAAAATTAAAAAAATTATATATAGTGTGGTCCTGTCTTAGGCCCAGGGGGTCTTCATTGCTCGTAATCTTCACCTTTTTCATCCAAATCTGAACCCAGCAAAATAGGGATACTTCAATATGAATATGACTAACATGGCTTTGTTGTTAGAAGGAAGTTTAATTCTGTATACATGCATTCTGTCAAATTTGATCCCCGATTTAGGCCTAACCCATGATTTGAAATTAACTTCAAATCACACAACATATGTGACAATGTTTGCATATTACTATGATTTAAGGAGGTTCGATCCTGAGCTTTTGAGCAGATTTTGGTCTGGACCTTTATTTATAAAATTCTGCATCATTTTTAAGTTTAAACATTAAATCTGAATTCTACAATGCAAATTAAACTATATCCAATGAAAAAACCACGATTAAATTCCATTCAAAGAGGATTAAGCCAGGAACTATATTTTGTTGCGGAAGGTTTTTTAGGAGAAAATGATCATTTTGTCTCCTTTTGAAATATATACAGTACAGTTAAGTTTAGATTCCTATTTTTCCACGCTGGTTGCACACAGAGCTGTTTTTTGCAGTGAAATGTTTTATGCTGGTTCTGAAATATCTATTAAATTATTTCTTATGAATTCTTTTATTATATTGTGACAAATATAGTAAATATATTCTGAAAGTCCAGGAGAAAATTTAGCCAATTTTAACATAAAATTAACACTTTTTTAATAATATCTAAAAATTTACATCATAGACCCCCACTTTTGTTTTTATTTTCTGAATATATAAGATAACTTTGATCAATCTGCCTAAATTCAGAAAAAGTTTAAGACTTTAAAATAATTTTCTTGCTTGTTAAATTTTTAATGTCTGAAAAATCACATTTTTTTGAGTGCAGAAAGGTCAAATAATTGATTATGCGAAGCAATTTGAAACTTTTTCTTCGTCACAATTTTGAAGTGTCTTTTTTTAAATAGACTTATAGTTTAATTTGTCCCATGATTTATTTGGATAAAAACATTGGAGGGAAAACGTCGAAGATGTGATTTTTGATTAAAACACAAATTTCAGTGCAAAAAGGTCATATTAAATGTACTGTAGCGCCAAAAGAAGCGTATTGACCCCCATTTTTTGTTTTGATTTTTAATTAAGTTATATGTGTAGAAACTAAAAATATACTTGACAAAAAAAGTTTAAGACTTTAAATATCAGGATCCAACCTAGTTAACGTAGGTCGCGGGTTTGCTGACGTCATTAAAACTTGGTACGCAATTCTTATGATTCGAGTGACTTTCTTGTGCACATTTGATTATGACGTCACATTTTAGAGGACTAAACCTTTGGTTTTGTAGTTCTACAGTATGCATACTAAATTAAAATGTAAGAAATGTATTCTGTAATGGAAAAAGTATTTTAATTTATAGCTATACAACCGTAGTTAATTAAAAAATAAATAAACTTACATATTTGAATGGTTTAGACCAAAAAAAAGGACAGATAATGACTTACAAGAAGAAGAGCTAGTGTTTTGCAATTATTTAATCGAATTTATTTTATTTATCGATCTATCTATGTTCGCCTGTACGCCCATGAATCCACATTGTTCTGCTTTAAGAGAGAGAGAAAGAGACTAATTTTTTATTTTATATATATATATATATATATATATATATATATATATATATATATATATATATATATATATATATATATATATATATATATATATATATATATATACGATATATAAATATATCTTTTCTCTTTTCTTTTTCTTTTCTGTTTATTTTTGTTTATTTATCTCGATAAGTGATCACAAGGTATTTATACAGCAATTTTAACAACTACAAACATAATTATCATGATAACAAAATTAGTAGTAAACATCTTTATTTAATTGTTAAGTATTTGTTTAAAGAAACAAAATGAAAAAAAATTCGAACAAAATATATTTGAAAGGTTTGGCGCAAATTTTATTACGTCATTTTTAAAATACACAAGATGAAACATTTCCTTTAAGTTTGGCTTAATGGTGGCTTATAGGTCCTTAATGATGGTTTAATGGTTGTCTTTAAGTCACCATTAAGCACCTTTAAGCCACATTTAAGTAATAAATACACCACCATTAAGTTACCATTAAGCCATCTCAAAGTCCTTAATGGATGCTTAAAGGTAGTTTAATGGTGGCTTAATGGTGGCTTATAGGTGCTTAATGGTAGCTTCTAGACAATCATTAAGTCACCATTAAGCCACCATTAAGCCAGACTTACAGGTGCTTAATGTCCAAACTCCATTAAGCTACCATTAAACCACCTTTAAGCCACCATTAAGTCACCATTACGCAGTCGATAAAACTGCTTTTATGGGTTAAATATTATTTTTATAATGATTTCTTCACAAAAATTATAAATGTCGAGTTTATACATTTGTTAATTCGGCGAAAATAATGTAAAAGAAAGAAATTTTTTAAAAAAATATTAAATGAAAAAAAAAGCATTCCCAACAGGATTCGATCCTACGACCTTTAGATCGGAGGCCGAACGCTTTAACCACTGAGCTATCGAGGCTGTTGAAAAATGAAGTGAAATATAAAAACTTTATTTTTAACAAAACTTCTTTGGTATGGTTACAGGTACCTGTACATGTATTTTTTTTCTGATGTTTATATTTATTAATCAATAATACAAATAATTCTATTTATATATTTTTTTTTTAAAAAAAGAAATTTTTATAAAGTTTTAGATTAAGTTAATATTTCTTAACCGTGGACCGGAGTTCGGTGTGATCCTTTGAAACAACTTTTTGATTTTAAGTAACTGAATTCCTCGTTCTGTTATTCGCAGATTTATTAGCATGAAAAGATTGAAATTCAACAGATATAACAAAATTTTGTTATTAAAAAGGAATATATCATCGAAAGAGAACGATGGGGGAAAAAAAAAACAGATTATAGTTCTTATAAATATGCTGCGTATATTTACGATTTTTGACAATCTTTCCGTAACAATCAAGTTGTAAAATATTTTTGTAACATATCATCTTCAGTTTTAATTCTTCTTATATCATTATGGGTATCAAAATAATTGTCTTTTTGTGTACAATCATAATTTCTAATTTGTTATATGCTTGCATAAATTTTAAGTTTTGTAAAAATAATATATCATCAAAATCTGTCACTGTACGTTCCCGTGTATAGTTTCCTGTTAATTGACCGGGGACTGGTGGGGACACCTAATTAAGGTCTATTGTCTAACTAGTCTATATATTGTACACTGATTATTTTACCCCGCTTCTCAATGTGTATAAATCTGGTCGGATGCCCTGTTTAATCTGATCGGCTGTTCTTCTGAAAATTGATTTTGAAATAACAATCGTTGAAGACCGACTATATTTTGATCAATTCTTACTGCTGCATTATTTTAAATAAATTCTTACTTCTGCATTATTTTAAATAAATTCTTACTTCTGCACTATTTTAAAAGAAAGGAAAAAATAAGGGCTCTTAACCACGAATTAATTCAAATTATTCATGAAGTAATTCAATGATTGGCAGTATAATCTATATATATATATATATATATATATATATATATATATATATATATATATATATATATAAATATATATATATATATATATATATATATATATATATATATATATATATATATATATATATATATATATCTTAAACATTTCTCTACCCCCCAAAAAATTAAGAGACTAAGAGATATTCCAGTAGAAAATGACTCTAATTACAACATTTCTATATGAATTCGGCAGTGGAACGTGGCTCTCCAAACACGAAACAAAAATATGTGACTTTTTAAAAAAAAATTAATATATACTATGTATTTATGGGTAAAAATAATTTAAATACAAGTATTCAAACAAACTGATTTTAGGGAGCGAAAATTTTAAGGCATTTGGTGAAGCTGTTCTCAGTTCCCTAGTTTATAAGCATTGACGAAAATGTTAGAAAAAGCGAGAAAAAAAATTATGAATTGAATAAGTATTTGCGTAAATGATTCTGAAACAACTTCAAACTTACCAAGTTAGCTTAAAGACTTGATACTGGATGCGTTAAGGTGGTTTAATTAAGCTTGGACATTAAGCCACCATTAAGCTGCAGCTTAAAGGTGGCTTAATGGTAGCTTAATGAAGTTTGGACATTAAGCACCTAGAAGCTGCAGCTTAATGGTGGCTTAATGGTGGCTTAAAGGAATTAACTTCTATAAGCCACCATTAAGCTACCATTAAGCCACAATTAAGCGATTGCTTAAAGATGGTCTTTCGTCCTGTGATATATCAACGTCACAAGTGAAAAACGACTCGGGTACCATGAAGCACAAAGGAAAATTTATTTCTGAACGAAAAAGAAATCGCTTGGAAAATCTAAATCGAAAAGAAAACACTTCCGTAAATGATGGTAAGAAAGAGCAAAGAGGTACAGATGAACAAGAAGACAAAAATAATTCCTGGGTTGAGGGAAGAAGAATAGTGGAGCTAAGCGTATTGGCTCAAGGTTTGAAAGAGTACGTTTTCTGCAAAGGCAACTTAAGATTAGATGCTTGTGTTGACGAGAGAAAGTATGGATTGGCTTCTATCCTGTACATAAAGCGTGTTAAGTGCAACAACTTGAATTCAGTGCCTACAGGCAAGAGACACAGACGAATTCGAATGGGAAAGGACCGCTAAGATGCTTTGATGTTAACACAAAGCTTGCTGCAGGTATTTTTCCCCTTAACAAGACTACTATAGTACTTAAATCCGTAAATACGTATTAATGCATATTAATGGTACTATTTACAAAAGATATAAAACTTACTTTGAAATACGTATTTATGTACGAGAATTTAGAAAAATAAAAATATCAAGCATTTTCACTTGTTATTTTTTTTTGACAGCTGTTTACGGGAGATAAATGATGTTGATTTTGATTGAAGCAATGTTGCATGCTGGTATAGGGGAACAGCAGGTTAATAATATTCTCGCTGAGCTAAACCTCCCCTCCATTCATCACAAAACTCTAAAAGAACGAGAAAGAGAAATAGGATGTGTTATGGAGGATGTTGCAGAGAATTCTTGTAATTATGCAATACAGACTGAAATCCTATGCTCTAATAGGTATATTTACATAACATAATCCCAAATACATTAAAATTAATTTACCCCCCCCCCCCCTTTCCACACACTACTCCATAAAATGCATTAAATACTTGTAGTGGGGCATTCTTATAACAAAATTGATATAAGAAGGAGTTAAATGTCTAAAATTTATTTTCCAGTGGTGTTTTATTAGCTAATTATCATTTATTGCATTTTCAAAATTAATCCAAAAAATATTCTTCATCAGCGGAGACGCACCGGATCTACGTTGCGACAAGGGTGCTGAAGTTTCATGCGATGGCGGCTGGCAAAAGAGAGGAACGGGAAGAGAAAGGGAAAGAGAAGAGAAGGGAAAGAGAAAGGCTTGGATGTACGAAAACTAATTATGGATGACGACAGCACTACATTTTTGAGAACTAAAAAGGCAGTTTCAAATATTACAAAATGTGGCGATAAAAAACATGTAGTTCGGAACTTGTCGAACGCATTATACAAGGTCAAAGAAACACATGGAGGTCTCTCTGTCAAAACTATAAAATACTTCCAGAAATGTTTTACATATGCTATTCAGCAAAACAAAGATGACATAGAGGGCATCCGAAAAAATCTGTTTGCAACAGTTCCGCATGCGTTCGGAGATCACAGTCAATGTAACTCAAGTTGGTGTGGATTTTTAAAAGATCCAAGCACTTACAAACATAAATCATTGCCCTCGGGGAAAGATCTTGTTGGAGAGAAACTAAAAGAAGCTCTGCAGGATGTCTTTCAGAAGCATGCTGAAAAAGCAGAAAAGTACACAGACCTTGGATCATCAAATGCCAACGAAAATTTAAACCAAATGATAGCGAAGAAGGCTCCGAAAGCTCAGCACTACTCTGGATCAGAGAGCCTTTCTTATAGAGTTGCTGCTGCTGTTGCCCAAAAAAACGAAGGTCACAAATATATTTTACAGGTAAAGCTGTTTTAATATTTTAATAAAGTACATTATCATCATATACGGTAACAGGGGCGGATCAACATTTTCCCCTTTCATGGATGGGGGGGGGGGGGGGCTCACATTTTTAAACAGTCAAATTGCAAAAGAGGCCAAGAGCAAATTCAGGAATTTCCCTTGAATGATACCAATTAACATTACAAGCTCAAAAATTATTAAATAAGTAAAATAATAAAAACCAAACCAAACAAACAAAGAAACAAAAAAAAACACTCACATACAAATAAACAAACAAACTGTGTCCAAACACGAAAAAAAAACCATTCCTTTAGAATGATCAAAAAACGCAGTCTTTTGAAATAATCCGGTTATTACAAACGTTTTAATATCGGGTGTGGAAGGGGGGGAAGGGGGGGATCCCTGCCAAAAAGAGTACTTAGCATCTATGTATACTCGTACGTAAAAATATGCATGACAAAATATACTTTAAATGCAAAATTTCCACCTTCATTTTTTTTTTTTTGATTAAAAATAGATAATCCGTATTACAGATGATAAGATAGCTAATGAATATCTTAAGTAGGGGCAAGATTTTGCATTAATTTGTTTTCTTCAAAAGGTTATCTCGGCATGCAACCTGTTTCCTGGAAAACAAACAGAAAAACAACAGAGCTTGCTCTATAAAAAAGGTCAAAGAAACAACTTTTCCGGAGTACCTACAAAGCCAAAGTAGATTGTTTAAAGCTGAGGGAACAGAGACAGACATCGGAGGCAACAATGGAACTCTGCGAAGGTACAACGTACGCAACAGATATAGACTTTTCAGCGTCGAATGATGAATTAGATGATCTTATCATAGAAATTCCCATATCTGAAAGACAGCCATCAAATGTTCTACCACAATCTTCTGAAAACTCTATTATCATTGTTGCTGATTTAGAAACCACTGGTCTATGTAAGTACAATATATATATATATATATATATATATATATATATATATATATATATATATATATATATATATATATATATATATATATATATATATATATATATTAGGGATGGCAATTTCTAATCGGTTAACCGGTTACTCGGTCGGAACGATGGTAATCGGTTAGGAAATCTGTAATCGGTTAGTCGGAAAGAAATAAAATTTGTGTCAATTTGAACACAGTTTCCAAAAAATTCAATAAAAAAAAACACAATATATCTGAGACTTTAGTTTTTTCATCTGTCTATTTAAGCTGATTGGGAGATAATTAATAAATAAGCCTCTCCGGATTGACATCGCAGGGATAATTGGTCAGTTTTCGAGATGTTAATTGCTGTATAAACACGTCATTACCCAGTCTGTCCTGTGTTTCTTCAATGATTTTAATTAAATGATCGTTGAGTATCGTGAACTGATTTAAATGTGTTTTTACCTCTTCTTTCCTATGAAATTACCAATATAATTATATTATAAAACAAACATTGTAAATTAGTTCAGACTTAATAGTTAATTTTGAGTATTAAGACAATGCAGAATGAGTTTACAAGACATCTCTTCTTATTTTAATGAATCTGAGACTTCAAGCATGTTTCATGAGTATTTTAAAGCCACCTATGACGTATTTTTTGTTTTTCCTATTAAAATTGAAATAAAATATAAATAGTGTACTGATCAAATATAAAATATTGGAAGAAAGTTAAATCTCAAGAACAGCAGGGCCATTATATGTCATATTCCCAGGTAGAATTTAATCCCCTATCCTGGCTCCACATTACGACTGGGGAACATGATTTCTTCACTACCTCGGGGTGCTTGCAAATTAAAATTACTATAGAGTGTCTTGTTCTTAAAGGTGCTTAGACACAGATTTGAAGTTTGTATTTTCTCAAATTTTCTGTATAATATCACAACTTATATGTTGCTATAGCATTTCACACCAAAATAAAATTAAAAACTTATTTAATCTGGAAATTATTGAAACTACGAATTTCGGGAGACGTTTGATTAACACATCCCTGCACTTTCACAATTTTTAACTTTATCCTTAATACTTAAGAAAAGTAGCAATTTTGTTGTGTATTGACGAATAATTTTACATCTATAATCCAGAAAATTCAGAGTAAAAATGTGCGAAAGCAAAACCCACTCACTTAAGTATTATCAGCCCGTGCTCAGTGTTGTGTGGTTGTGTACAGAGTTTAACAAATTGAACACACCAGTGAAACGCAAACTGTTTTTGTAAACAGGGCACGAGCTCTGTTGTTGTTAATGTTTACGTTTCACCTGGTGTGTTCAATTGTTCAACTCTGCACACAACACTGAGCACGGACGGACAATACTGGTGAGAGGATTTTGCTTTCTACATTTCTACTCTGAAATTTCTGCATTATAGTTTTACTTTTTTTCATTAATAAACAACATAATTGCTACTTTTCTAAAGTAATAAGGATAAAGTTAAAATTTGTGAAAGTGCAAGGATGTGTCTATCAAACGCGTCCAGAAATTCTTCCAGATAAAATAAGATTTTTATCAAATTTTCATATGAAATGCTATAGCAACATATAAGTCATGAAATTATACAGAAAATTTGAGTAAATATTAACTTCAAATCTGTGTCTAAGCACCTTTAAAAAGAAGATTTTTAAAGAATTTTTTTCTGTATATAATCTCTGCAAAACTTTGATCCTTTATTGTGACTCCACCCTAAACCTATTGACGATGATGAGAACAATTAAAAATCTACATTATGACAGAGTAGGGCTTACATGTAGTTTCTTGGGAATACAAAAACTTACCCTGTTTAATAATCATAACTTGAGGAAAGATGCAGCATCCAAAACATGCCTGGTGGTGTAAAGTCTACACTTTATCAATGGAGGTAAAGAACTAATTGTATCTTTCCATCTTTTCAACTCCATAATAAGGATAAGGAAAGTTCCTACAAACTGAAAACACGACATACTTACACAAGGAGTAATAAAACTTGGCAATTTCCTGATACCTACAGATCGATTGACCTACATCCCGGTTTTCTTAAAATGTTCGAAAAGAAAACTGCGGTTTTCCTTGCAAAATATCTGTTTCCACAATCCCTTACAATAAAGATTTCAATGAAATATGAAGATAACGAACAGTATTCAATCTCGAAAGTCCAATGAAACGATACGAATTTGGAGCAGAGCAAACACGGACCTCAAAATTTAGAGGTGGGATCAGGTGCCATGAAGAAATGAGCATCCCCTGCCGACCGGTGACACCCGCCGTGTGCTCCTTGTCATGATCAGGAAACAAAAACCGGAAATATCCGTAGACAGTTCAGTGTGTAAATAATGGCATAACAATCAGTATGAAAAACGTCAGTCAGCATTTGACTCAATGATAGGTTGTATGTGCTGACAAGGTCATTGAATCGACAGAAAAACTTGCAAAAAGATGACTTCAAAGGAGACTGTTGATATCCTTGTTTCGTCAACTTGTTTGTCAATAGCTTGCCTCGTTTTAGAGATTGTTCATACGTACGGCATGCTCTTGCATATCGAATCAACTGAGAGACATAAACCCCATATGCAGGTGATAAGGGTATATTGCTGCATAAGTAAGGGAAGTTGACGATTGAAATTTTGAAGTCATCACGTTTATCAAGCTTTGTTGTTAAGTTACCATTAACGTCTTTTTCTAGTAAAATATCTAAATATGAAACAGATGTGTCAGAATCTGTGGTATCTTTTATTTCAAGCTCACTGGGATATATCAGTCGACATATGAATGAAAGTAATTAATTGATAATACGTCGTCGATAAATCGAAATGTCGAGTTGAAGGCCAAAGCAAATGTTTTCTTCTTCTCATGTAGAAGTTTTTGAATAAATTCTGCTTCATATGAATACAAAAAAGGTCTGCTAATAAAGGGGCGCGATTGGTACCCATGGGAATTCCAACAGATTCTTGGAAGACCTGATCTCCAAAAACTACATAGATATCGTCAATCAGAAACTCAAGCATCTTTTTAATATCAACTTCAGAGTACTTGTGTGTACAATCAGAGTGCTTTTTAACAAAATAATTTTGTAAATGACCAGTTACAAGGTAAGTATATTTATGAGTTCCATTTTAATTGAAAATTTAAAAAGCAGCTGTCTATGATGTCAAAAAGCCTGGACTTCAATTTATTGTGGGGAATGGTTGTATAAAGTGTTGAAAAGTCGTACGTTTTGATGCTATATTGATTTTAGTAAAATTCTGTGATTTCAAATTTTCCAAAAGTTCTTTGGAGTTTTTAAGAATCCACATCTGATTTACACCACTTCTCGAATATACTGTTGAACAATACTCCTGAAGTTTCTCCTTCATTACAGTAAATATTTTAGTGAGGAGTAAAGAAAGAGGCTTGGTAGAACATTTACTGGAACCCGCTATGTATCTTTGTTCGTAAGGATTTTTATGAAGTTTAGGAATCCAGTAAAGGTATGGTAATTCAAATTCATTTTGATTGTTGAGAATATTAAAATTATCTAAAATGGACATTTGATTTTGAAGAATTTCCTCCTTAGAAAGGGGGGTATGGGTGTAAGTTGGATTTACAATAAAGATTTCAAAAAAAGTTAAGGTATATCATTGTTTCCTTCAAATTATGAGACAGTATTTCACAATATTGGACACCCAGAAAGCAACTGACATGGGCTTATGTACAAATAACATATATTTTGGTATCCACGGTCTCTTGTGCTCTCTATACATGTATATTGATGACTTTCTAGCTGTTCTGTTGCTGTTATAATAAAAAAAAATCTGAATTGTCTCCCATAGTGTCAAACATCGAAGGACGTCTCCTATCTTTAGTGTTCAACAACAACCTACTGAATGTAATTTAACGTAAAGGTCAGAACATTTGATTTCAACGTTAAAAGTTCAAATCAAACCTTTGCTAATGATATTTCCAGCATTAGTAACTGAGATTTAACACTTTATACAACCATAACTCACGATAAATTAAAAACTAGGCTTCTTGATATCATACAAAACTGCTTCATCAAAAATAAAATGGAACTCGTAAATTTTCGTATCTTGTAACTGCATGGTCATCAACAACTTTTATTAAGAACCACTCTGATTGTACACACAAGCACTCTGAAGTTGATATTAAAAGGATGCTGGAGTTCCTTATTGACAACATTAATGTAGTCTTCGAAGACCAGGTCCAGAGGCCATAAATCTTAGACAAGCTCACTTTTGATCTCAGTCTCACTTTTCCACTATTAGTTCCTTTGGTAAAAGTGAGACCGAGATCAAAAGTGAGCTCGTCTAAGTTTTATGGCCCCGGAGCCAGGTCTTCCAGCAAACTGTTGGAATTTCGATGAGCTCTAATTGTGTTCCTTTATCAGCTGACCTGTTTTTTTATATTCCAATGAAGCAGACTTTATTCAAAAACTTCTGCATGAGAAGAAGAAAACACTTGATGTGGCCTTCAACTCGACATTTAGATATATCGGCGACGTATAATCAATTACCAATTAATAGTTACTTCCATGCATATGTCGCACATTATATTCCAGTGAACTTAAAATAAAAGACACCAGAGAGTCCGCCACATATCTTTCATTTCTGACTGTTTTACGGACTATAGACGGATATCTATATATGTTCTATATATACATATATGTTAATATCAGATAGGGGCCAACTAACAACTATATTGTACGACAAACGAGATGATTTCAGTTTTTTCATCGTCAACTTTCCTAATTTATGTAGTAATATTTTCCTCTATTGCCTGCATATGGTGTTTATGTTTCCCAGCTGATTCGATACTCACGAGCATGCTCAACGGTCACGGTAGCCTAGTGGTAGGACGCTCGCTTCGTGATCGGGAGGCCCGGGTTCGATTCTCGTTCGCCGCGCCGCGTCAAACCTAAGACGCAAACATAGGTAGTGACTGTTCCTTCCCCAAGCGCCCGGCACTAAAAGTGGAAGTCACTGGTCCTTCGGAGGAGACCTTAAAAACCGAGGTCCCATGTCCCGGTAGGCGTTGACACGATAAAAAACCCTCACTGCTCAATGGCCCTAAGTGCCGAGTATAGGTCTAAAGACGTTGACGTCTCTATATGAGTGAAAAATTTTCGATTGTATGTTAAAAAACATACAATCAATCAAGAGCTTGCTCCGAATGCGATCATTTTTTAATCGCATTCGACAAGTTGATGTTACAGGGATTTCTATACTCGTTTAAAGTCAGCATTTCGTAAATTCTATGGTCGTTATTATGAGCAATTTTACCCTATCATGGGGTCGTATTTTGGCTGATGTGTTTCATACCTATTGTAAGGCCTTTGTTTTTATACCGAGTTTGACTACGGAATGCTCCGTCTACCTGATCAATACACAGGGCTCATGGCAGGTCTTACCGGTCAACATGGGATGCTTACTCCTCCAAGACACCTGATTCCACCTCTGAAATTTCCAGAGGATCGGTTTTTTGCCCTCTTCAAAGATTTGTATTGTTTATAGATTTTTTTTTAGATCGATCATTTTTCTTCACCTTTTCAATTCTATTCGATGGTGATTTAAATTCAATGCCAGTTATTCCAAACAATCTTTTAAGCTTCATCCCATCCAGTAAGTTTCGGTATCTTTCTATCCCAGAGTTTAGAATCTGTACATCTGTCTGAAACCTATAACCATAAATTCTCCTGATTTTGATTCAAGTAATAGAACTCACAATTATGACCTGCAGGAAGATGCACCAAGTCTATTTGTCCTGAAGACTTTAAACTTCTAAATCCCTCAACCATCGCAAATTTCTATAAAGAAGATAGTTCTCCCTTTTGTCTGATGTGGATGAGTGTGATTGAAAACAGAAAGTTGTAAAATTCCTATCTCAAACGCTACATTTTTAAGATTGTTTCACCTCCAAGTTCGATTGGAAAAGAACGAGAACCGTGAAACTATGTCTCTTCATCTCTGTGTTTGGGACAAAACTTCCCCCTTAGCAAAGAGTCTCCCCAGATAATTTATTGCTATATAGCAAAGAATCCCTCATAGGGGAAGTTCTGCTATATAGGAATGATTTCTTTATTGTCAACTTACATTCGCTACATGTCTTACCAATACCAATTGAATGTAAATCAATTTCTCAGACAAATCTGCCAGACGAAATTGGATACGCATGCTCCATTATCTGCCATCAAGCATCAAAGTCTTCAGAATACAATCACCGGCGTCTTAATGTGTCCTATTCCAGTGTTACAATATAAACTCATTTAGACAGTCGCCTTGTACATTGCAAATAATATATTTTACGTTCGAAATGAAAAGTTGACAAAGAAGATGGGCGTGTTTGGCGTATGATCTGCAGAAATAAAGCATACGAAACATTTATAGTTTAAATGTCTACGATTTGGTCGGCTGACCACAGCTGGACATATTCTACAAAGTTACGCACATGGAAAAATGTTACATTTAGCTTGAAATACTTTGTCAAATTAATATATCAGTCCACTTATCTTAATGATTACTACATGTAAAACTTAGTAACGCTTGACATAAATAATAAACACCTATAGCGTATAGTTAAATGCAATTACATGTATATAACTAAGTATCAGTAGGTTGGAAGAATTGCTTTCGCTTTCGGTGCAACAGAACCAGAATGTATCTATTTAAAAATAAATCAGTACATAAAATTAAACAGACAAACGAACTGATTGTTTGTAATAAAAAAAAATATTCACGCTCCATGCGAGGATCGAACCAAAAATATTTCTTTTACATTGCCCTGTACGGGTAACGCATACTACTGAGCTATCACCACTACACACACTTTATGGTTTTTAAAGCGACAATGAAGCACCGCATTTACACATCAGAATTTTTTTGGAAAAAGTTCATTTTTTATCGTCTCTGGGTCTTCTCTCCATTTTTTACAGATGTTTGTTAGTTTCTTTGCATTAAAATGCATACAAATAACGTTTCAAAATCATGGAGAGATGACCCAGAGGTAGCAAATTTTTAGAAAAACGTGTTTGAAAATGTAACATTTTGTATCAAATGACTCATCTAGCCAATTTTCAAATTCTTTTTTAGCAAATCAAAATAAAATATCGGGAAAATATTTCCCTTTCCTATTTCACAGGAACCCGATACATCAAAAGAATGCTAAAATTTCATGTAACAGGTCAATGAATTTTTCACTTTTCAAGTGCGCCCAGATTCCTGCCGAATGCCAATCAAAAGCGCCCTCGTTCTTTACACATACACATGGTCAAAAGAAACTAATTAACACCGATTTTGAAGTGTGATTTTTTTCCAGGAAATTGTTCTCTCCTGAAGGTCAATCTTTTGAAATTTCGAATACATCCTTTGGTCCGTTGGGGTAGGTTTCGCTAAACAGTGCATGGTTCGTTAATGAAGATTTTCAAGAGCATAACAACAGATTGAAAAATAAAGTATATGAAGGAAAAAATTGTATGACAATGGAATACCAAGTAATTTTCACATACTAGTAGTATGAAATCAACAGGAATATTTACTCAAGACTGCAATAGCATAAAATAACTACACGTTTTAAAAGAGAATTAAAAGCATTGTAATAATAATAATATTCATGTACCACTGCATGAATGACAAATTCTGTAGACCCTGGTATACATTTTTGTTGTATGATGTCATCAAACCTCAGCTCCTAGCGGTGTACTTTGCGACGTTTGCATTGCTCTTCTCACTTTTTCTATACCCTTCCGTCACGGTAGCTCAGTTGGTAGAGCGCTCGCTCCGTGATCGAAAGGTCGTGAGTTCGAATCTCGGCCACGACTGACCCAAGTCGATAAAAAATAGGTAACAACTGTTCCTTCGCCATGCGCTCGGCACTTTGAAGTGAAAGTTGTGGGTCTTTCGGATGAGACCTTAAAAACCGAGGTCTCGTGTCACGGCAGGCGTTGGCACGATAAAGATCCCTCACTGCTCATGGCCCTGAGGTCAAAATTTGAAGCCCTTCATCGGTATATGATGACGTCTCTATATGAGTGAAAAATTCTCGAATGGGACGTAAAACAACATACAACCAATCAATCTATACCCTACATTTATTTCCGGTTTGTGAGGAATGTGGCCTTTTAACTTTCTTTAGTCCTCATTAATAGTACTTGAGAGTTGCCCGCGTGGCGCAGTGGTTAGAGCGTTCGCTCTAGAGTAGCGGAGTAAGGTCTCGGGTTCGAATCCCACTGTGGGGCGTGAAGACCAGGCCTTCGGATGAGACTGTATAAACCGAGGTCCAGTGTCTCAGTAGGTGCTGGCACAAAAAAGATCCCTCACTGCTCAATGGCCCTGAGTGCCAAGTATAGGTCAAAATTTGCAGCTCTCCACCGTCAAGTGGTGGCATCTCCATACGTGTGAAAAATTCTCGAGAGGAACGTTAAACAATAAACAAACCAGAAGTCTCTGATGAGACTGTAGCTCTACTGGTCTGTTTGTATAACAAAAGAAAAGTAGCACTTGGATTTGAAACATTGCAACATGCAACAATAATTAGAATTATGTATCTTAATGTAGTCTACTTCTGTGCCAAGTTATATTGAAATCAAATGAAAACTGTAGGAGGAGTAGCGTTTTGAAAGTATTTCATGGAAATTTCTATTTTTAGTAACCATGACCATTCACTCAAATAAAAAAACAGAAATACATATTATGTATCGTAGTGTATTCTAACTGTGTGCCAAATCAGATTGAAATCAGACCAAAATTGTAGGAGAAGTAACGTTTAATGGGAATTTCACAAAAATTTCTATTTTAAGTAACCATGGCAACACTCTTCATCGAATTCAAAAACCAATGCAATAAATTATGTATCTTAGTATAGTCTTCTTGTATGCCTAATTATATTAGAAGTAGACTAAAACTGTAGCAGGAGTAGTCTTTTAAAGGAATTTCACAGAAATTTCTATTTTTAGTAACCATGGCAACACTGTCCATTGAATTCAAAAACCAATGCAATAAATTATGTATCTTAGTGTAGTCTACTTGTGTGCCAAGTTATATTGAAATCGGACCAAAACTGTAGGAGGAGTAGCGTTTTAAAGGAATTTCACAGAAATTTCTATTTTTAGTAACCATGGCAACACCGTCCATTGAAATCAAAAACCGATGCACTAAATTATGTATCTTAGTGTTGTCTACTTGTAAGCCAAGTTATATTGAAATCGGACCAAAACTGTAGGAGGAGTAGCGTTTTAAAGGAATTTCACAGAAATTTCTATTTTTAGTAACCATGGCAACACCGTCCATCAAAATCAAAAACCGATGCACTAAATTATGTATCTTAGTGTAGTCTACTCGTGTGCCAAGTTATATTGAAATCGGACCAAAACTGTAGGAGGAGTAGCGTTTTAAAGGAATTTCACAGAAATTTCTATTTTTAGTAACCATGGCAACACCGTCCATCAAAATCAAAAACCGATGCACTTAATTATGTATCTTAGTGTAGTCTACTTGTGTGCCAAGTTATATTGAAATCGGACCAAAACTGTAGGAGGAGTAGCGTTTTAAAGGAATTTCACAGAAATTTCTATTTTTAGTAACCATGGCAACACCGTCCATCGAAATCAAAAACCGATGCACTAAATTATGTATCTTAGTATAGTCTACTTGTGTGCCAAGTTATATTGAAATCGGACCAAAACTGAAGGAGGAGTAGCGTTTTGAAAAATTGTTTACAGACAGACGGACAGACAGACAGACAGACAGACAGACAGACAGACAGACGGACAGACGACGGACACCTTACTATCGCATAAGCTCTTCTGGTCTCTGACCAGTAGAGCTAAAAAAAAATTAGTACTTAAGATGACATAAAGATAATACACTGGTTTTTAATTCATTTATTTACCATGTACAAGGTACGTTCAAAACCCAATCATCGCAACTAAAACATTTCAACAAGTACTCTATCAAATGAAACAAATTCATCAACATTTGAATGAAAAACAAAGCTGTAAAACTCACAACGGGCACTTCTGTATAATTGAAGAATTAATATAAATGCAAAGGATACAAGTCCTTACACAATATAAATTCTCTTAATTTCCAATTCATTTAAACAGAACTGGATGCAGCAAAGTCTTGATAGTCTAAAAAGCATGAGCTGGGAGGAAATAATCCACTTTGTCCTTATTTTGCTGGAATTTACACTAATAGGGCATTAAGTCCCAGTCTGAAGCAGCATGAGCTTGAACTGCTGTCTGAATTATATTGACATTTGCCAAATGAATATTTCGTAAGTAATAACAATACAATTTCTGTTGACATACATGTAAATGCCAACACATTCAGATTGCAAAACATCAGTAACGTAGGTTAACATTAAAATTACATATAATAGTTGGAAGGGAGACATCCAAAATGAAAATATAAATCCATTCTTTGAACTTTACAATCTTTACATCAAACTAAAATCTGTATACCTTGTATAGACCTACTTTGATGCCTGCTTAGATGAGCACAAATTGGAATAAACGCTACATTATAGGATGCTTGCAATATCAGGATTTGAAGATTTGCTTTCTATTCAGTTTTGTTTACCTGGTCCAATTATTTCAATGTCCCAACTTCATTTTCCCTATCACTTAAAGATATGACTCCCAATTTGAAAATACTGAACTACCTTTATCCTAAGATATGAGCCTTATTTTGTTCAAATTGGTCAGTGATAGTGAAGAAGTTAAAAGGGAGAAAAATCTACAGACAGTGAACAGAGAGATGGTCTCATAGATGGACACCAAATTTTGATTTAAAAAAAACTTGCTTAAGCCTTCAGTTCAGATGAGCTAAAAAAATTAATCACAAATATGAATGCTTTCTGTAAAGGTTCAACTTGCTATTTCTCAACCAAAGAAATTACAGTTAAAATTGCTGCATGACTGTTCAATGTTTTGAATTTGACACTGAAGATAACTACCTTGTGTTTTGATGTCCACCTTCATATACAAATGAGATTTTAAAATATAGAGATCTACATTCACCTAAACAGCTACTTCAAATTTTATTCCAGACAAAACGCTATGATCTAAGTTCACCTCAGTTTCACTTTTTTTGGGGGAGCGTCATTAAACTTCTGTACTATCTTGTTTCTGTACAGAAATTTCTAAAAAAAAAAAAAATAATGCCATTTAATAAGTGATAAGAATGTCGACAGCAAAAAATATAGTGATAATTTCATGATTATACCAAATTTCTTAAAATTACGTCATTAACAGAAAAAAATTGTTCATAGACATAAACATGTATATTGTATTAATTATATCTACAATAAAGTTTCAAAATCAGAACCTCCAATTATTCTTTTATCATTATACAAAATGTTCATACATGTATACAAAAGCAACCTCCTATCATTCTTTTGAAACACTAATATTTTTTTCTTCAATGAACTTTTACACAACTTGCAGACAGCAAGTAAATAAGTAAAATATACCACAAAATAATGATACTTTTCCACCTCATTCCATACAGCTAGAGTCAGAATTAAAAATAATACTATCTTCATAATTGTTCACAAGGCAATGAATTACAACAAATAAAGAACAACAGTAATCGCCGAGACATGATAGGTGTAAGTGTGGTGAAGGCTATTCCCAGTCATCCACTCCAGGAGGAGCTGGCTGTAACCGGGGAGGGGGAGCTCTATGGGAAGAAGGCCCAGGTTTCCCTCCAGGTGGGGGATCACTTGTAGAAACCACCCCAGGTGGAGGCACAGGCTTTGGTAAATCAGTCTCCTTTTTCTGCTGAGAACTTTTCTCCTCCTCCTTTTTGCTCCGATCATCTTTGTCATCATGACCATGATAATGCTTGTCTCTGTCATGATGTCGGGATTTTTTGTATGAAGAATGCTCGGGGCTGTGTCGTCGTTTTTTCCGCCGTCTGTGATGCCCCCTCTCTTGTGCCCTGTAGTCCTGGTCTTCCTCGTATTCCAGCCTATTGTCTTTGGAATAGTCTCTAGATCTGTAATCAAGGTCCTCACCACGGGGGTAATGTCTGAAATCCCTGTCCTCGGAGCCCAAAGGTGGGCCAGTGTCCTGATTGTGTCTGTGGTCCACATCTTGGGCCCAGGGAGGAGGGAACTTTTGTCTTTGACCTTTCCAAGGCTGTTTCCTTTCATCAACATCCTCCCCATGCCTTTAAAATAATATTTAGAAGAAAAAATGAAACAGTATGTAAATGATTTCAAATATTACTGTAAAACATGCTTTTAATGAATTTACGCTTCCCCTTGGTTTTTTAATAGCATTCTGAACTTAACAGATATAACGAATAACGTTTATAATGAAGCAATGTTGTCTGTCCCTGGTAATTCACTAAAAGCATGCTTTACTGTAATTTGAACTCAACACAAAAGGTTATTCACTTTTGATATTTCATTAAGATTTTAGATTTTGTTCAGCAGAGTTTTTATATGTGTAGGAAGGGTGAATCATTGTGTTACTGATTCTGACATAACACGTACAGACTTCAAATTATTTGTCTGCTTAGCCATTAACATCTAAGTTAGACGTAAGAAATAGCAAGTTAGCAACAGAAAATACGGCCATTGAAGAATCAAGACAAACATACCCCAACAAAATCATTAACAGAGAAGAGTTTCAGGTCAAAGTTTACATGAAACTTGTAATTCAAAATGTTATAGATAATCATATTCTTCAGTCATTCTTTATGAAAGTAAAAGACAAACATGTCTGAAATCATCATCAATTTCGAAGTATAGTTACAAATTCAAAGTCAGAGGTCAAAGGCAACTCTGACAGTGGTATTTAAGAAATATCCAGTATGTGAAGCAAGGAGAGATGAGGATTAGAAAATGTAATGCTTATTGTCTTTTATCTAATATATACATGTATGTCAAGATCAAGGCTATAAGGTCAACCTTAATATTGGAACGTAAAAATTCTCATCTTGATTTTACTTGATTGTATGTTAAGTTTTGTAGTCATACTATACATATACAATGGAGCTAAATACAAAGAACAAAACTGTTGCTGCAGATAGACGAATGGATGGATAGACAGAAATCATCTATCCATTGACATAAATGTATATTTGTTTGTATTCTTTCCAGATACTGGTCAAAAATATCTAACATATACAAAATCATAATGAAGTGTTTGAATGGAAAATTGTCCCTTTAATATGAAACGTTTTTTTGTAATGCAGCTGTAGATAAACATTCCTGTGAAGAGGTGACGAATTCTCAAAGAAAATAATTTTAAGACAATTGGAAAACTTTTCTGTGGTTACCTGAAGTCCCGATCTCTGAAATCCTGGTCCTCTAATGGCAAGGTCAAGGCCTCGTCCACCAAGCTTGTGTCCTCCCACGGTTTACCAGCATATCCTGCATAGGACAGAGAGGCATTAGAGCAAGCTTACATGTATCAACCCAATCAACAAATCATGCCAATGCCACAAAATCTTCAACAATCATCAAATAATACACACACATTTTCCAATCATACATTTGTGAAAATAACGGTTGGTTGATTACAACATTTGGGGATCTAACTAACCTTTTTCTATGTGTTGTCTGTGTGGTCTATGGCGTTGGTCCTCCATAGGTGACATATGGGGATGACCCTGAAGTGGAGGTGGCCCCTCTGGGCCTGTGCCCATAGGCATAGGTAATGGCATTGACTTCGGTGGCACACCCTGAACAGGAATAGGAGGAGGCACAAGGGGAGGCATTCCAGACTGTGAAGGTCCTGGCAAGGGCAATGTCTGTGTGGGACAAGAAAGTGGTGGACCAGATATAGGAGGAGGGGGCCCAGATAACAGAGGTAATCCTGACTGTGGCCCTGAACCAGGCAAAAATGGAGGTGGTGGCCCTGAAACTGGCATAATTGATGTTGATGGTCCTGGCATGTTCTGAGCATTGGATGACATTGGGGGTAAATTAGGGGGTGGAACACCAGTTGGAGGAGGTAATCCCATAGGTGGGGGCACACCTGTAGGAGGGGGAACACCTGTTGGTGCAAGGGACAGAGGGGGCAAGGGAGGTGGAGGAACATTCATTTGTTGAATTTTCTGATGTTCCAGTTTCTGATAAGTAGCTTGTAATATTGCTTTGCCAACTGGGTTGACAGCAGTAAGAACAATTTCTGGAGGGGGCTTGGGTGCTTTCTTTTTCTTCTTTTTATTGTCCTCTTGGATTTCCTCCTCTGGTTCATGTTCAGGGAGAGGGGGAGGAGGCTCTGGGGGTAAAGGAGGCAAATCTGACTCTGGAGGGGGTGGGGTTCCATTGTCTTTTAACAGGGTCACAGGCAAAGGTGGAGGGGGCATCAATTCTCTATCCCTTTCTTCTGCCTCTGTGTCTGAAAAAAATTTCAACCACTCTGTCATTCAAATATCTTTTACACTGTATCTTTATGGTATGAAAATTAAAAAAAAGCAGCAAAACCTTTGTACATTTGACATCATGCATTTATAACCATGTTTCTTTAAAACAAAATTGAAAATCTAAGTACATGTAGCTTTTAAGAGGACTACCTTTTGATTCTGAATCAGATTCTTCCATTTTGGTTTTCAGTTCCTTGGAATCACTGGGAGTTTCCTGTTCTTGAGTCTTTTGTTCCTTTTTAGAATTTTTTGGAGAATCTTCACCATCACTGTCTGAATCTCCATAGTCAAAGTCCAAAAGGGACACATTAAACGTGTTCTTTTTCTCCACCTGACCCTCCTCCACTTCTTCCACTTTTTGTGTAGTGGATAACTGTCCAGTAGAAGTGGAATAAGCTTCCACCTTACCTTTTTCCTTTGATCCCACATCACTTTTGTCTTTGATATTGCTCATGTAATTATAGTTTGCACCAGGAATTATTGAAAACAAAGATTTCAGAGCCTCTGGCATATCTGATGGATTCACAGGTTTATTTGCTTCCTCTAAGGAAGGAGTATCTTGATTTGCTAAAACAGGATTTTCCACATAAAAGCTTGGTGGAGTCACACTGATTTCTGAACTAGCTTTTTCTTCACTGGGTTTACTCAACACTGGTGGCTGTGTGCCAATCCGCATGTCCACATCCTGACCCGAATTCAACTCCTCTGGTGCATATTCCCCTGCTGCCACATGTGTCACAGTCACTTCTGATGAAAATGATACAGACTTGGTCTCCTTCATAACATCAGTAGTTGGTGTAGCCTTTGAGCTCTCAGACACTACACTTTGTTCTTCACTAGATATCTGCACAACTGCAGCAGGTTTAGAATCTGTACTAGCTTGGGGAGATTCTGTTGTAGATGTTGCTGTTTGCTGCAACACAGTTGGAGATTTTACCTTGGCTGCAGCTTTAGCAGCAGGAATCAAGGCTTTTGAAGCTGCACTGATGGCATAAATTGCCGACACTAAAGTTCTGGCCGTTAATTTGGCCACTTCTTTCTTTTCCAACAGTTTCTTCTGCTCCTCAACTTTAGAAGTGAGATCCAGTAGAAATCGTCTCTTTTCTTGTGTCGACTTGAGTGTGGCGAGAGCTGCCACAGTAAGGGCAGTGGACTCTGCCGGTGTATTGCACTTAGAGATCCTGGCTATAAGATCTGTTACGGAGGCTGATGATGGCTTCTCCACAGGTTTCTTATCCTCTCGGTCTACCTTGGCTTTCTTGTAGGGGAGCTGCGAGTCATCCTCTGGATCATAAGGAATATCCTCTGCAGATGCTCGGCTCTCTTGATCTGAAAATTGGAAACAGAGATTCAGTCATATCAAACACTTCCTATCAACTTTCAACAGAAAAGCAGCTCTTTTTGTCATCCATTTACCATTATCATCATCTACAAGTCCTGCCCCTTTTCCGTAGGCCTTTATGATGGGGTCACTTTTCTCCGTAGAGGTTCCAGGATTCGGGGGAACTTTTGGGGTGCCACCCCCTGATTTAGGGGTGCTTGTTTCAGATGATGAAGAATCATAATAAGACTTGTTAGTAGATCTGGATGAATCTGTTAAATAATAAAGTTGCTGTGAATACCCTTCCACCATTAATAACATGCACCACAAGGCATGCAAAAATTTATGTGCAGTCTGTGTTGTTATTACACACATAATTTTATCATCCAATTCACAAATACAAATATAATCAACAGACAAAAAATAAATGGCAATTTTCTGATAATTCAGCAACGGACACAGGAGAAATTATAGTACTCAAAGGTCTTCAATGAGCCTCAAGTGCTTTTCTGAACAAAAATGATGCAAACTATTGTTGGAACAATTGAACTTTTAACTCATTGTATAAGAAATTTCTCATTGCACTTCTTTATTCTGACCATACTGCTGTATCTTCTCCAATAATACCTGCTATGTTAGTTGATATGATGAAAATCTGACATTCTAAAATAAATGCCTCCTCTGATTGTTGATGCTAAGATTGGTTGAAATGAAATCATAGATAAGCCAACTCGGGAAGATTTTCATAAATTTAACACTGTGACAAGGACAAAAAGCAAAGTGATGGCATTAACCAATACTAGATGAGTTTATAAAAGCTGATTTTGATTTGTATTTGATTGATTATACACGGTTATATATATATATAATTGAGGAATGGGTTTTAAAAACACAAATCCCTTAAAAAGGTTTCATTCATTTCTGTTCTCTTCTTTCTCTGGTCTGAATGTATTTTAATATGACACGCCATATATTACATGTATGAATGTTGAAAATAACTGCTCAATTTCTTTTATCTCCCTGATGGTGTTGTAAAGATCATATGTACCTTTAGATGAACTTTTTGAACTTGGAGGGACATAGGATTTACTGCTGCTACTCTTACTGCGATGATGTTCATAATCGTGTTTGGATTTCTTGCTGTCATGGTGATGATCATGGTCACTATGACGTTTTTGCTTTTGCTTGACCATGATTGCCAGTAACATATGGGGACGATTATCCTCCAAACCTGAAAATATAAAGTTTGAACAATATAGTTTGCAGTTCAAATACATGCTAAAACACTCCATCTGCTTAATATACAAGCACTAAATGCTGACATGTTGTAACTCAAATATTTTGGTTACAAGATGTTTTCTTTTTTTTTGTCATCATCACAACCAGGGCAGTGTGCTCTAAGCTGATTCAGAAAAACTTCGTACCTACAGAAAGGTTTTTAAGCAAACCTTTCATGTACCTTAACAAATTTTTGGCAGCTAGGTCTTCCATAAAAGACATCACCAAAATGACTCTGAAATGAATCCTAATTTGACAAAAAACTTTTGTCTTATCATATTTTTAGATAAATTACATTAAATAGACATAAACTTTCACACTTTATACATTAAAACAATGTATTCACTTAAAATTTTATGAATGCTCTTTATGATTTCATTTTTCCCCCTATATTGTTACTTTCTTCTGCAGACCTCATCCTATTGTTGCCATAAAGAATTTTTTGTCAATTTGTTTTCCTGTGGTTCTTTAACAGATTCTAGAACACTTTCCCTTATACTATGAACCCATATGTGCCTTGTCTTGTTCAAATTGAAACTTAAACACATAAGAAACTTCCATAGAAGTTTTTTTCTGCTGTTTAAATGAACACCACCTAACTCTCTATTTCTGTATTTATCTCTCTTTGCAAAGCCCATAATTATAAATTTGAACAAGCTTAAATTCCAATCATACAAGGATGCTTTATGGCAAATTGGTTGAAAATGGGTGCCTCTGGAGGAGATTTTGAAAATGTGACAAATTACAGAAATGGAGAGCAGTTTGTCACCTACAGTTTATGTGATGCAAACAACATTAAAACTCCTTTGTTTTGTTTTTAATACATTTGAACTCTATCTCTAACACCAGTATCTCAATTCAATGGACATATAGAAGTGAGCTGGAAGTCCCAACCACTTTTTCTTTATGTACATGGATTTCAACCTTGATATCTCTAATGCTCAATTATCTTGAAGTTTTTCTCAGCCCCATCAAGTTTGAAATAATGAGATTTGACTCTATTTTTACAATGGCAATTTTTCCACACCTTAGTTTGTATACTGTACCTGGACCATCAAACGGAGTAAGCACAGAGGGAATCTGACTGTGGGAGGCTAGGGGGAGGATATAAAAATCCTTGATGTGTTTGGCTTTGTTTCCCACCACCCCACAGCGGGCTCGACTGTTCAGGTAGGAGTAGAGATTTATATAATGTGTCTTCTCTTCATCTCCACCAGGAATAAACCTTAGTATGACTATGTCCTAAAACAAACAAAATGTTCATATTTAGTTTTCATTGAAACTTCATTTAAAATTTTGCACACATTTTCTATTTTGTCTTAATGAATTAAAAGTATTTTCATCCCTTTCAATCTACTCAAAACAAGTATGCTTCTCTACAGTTTTATGAATATGCATTCTCTTTAAAAAAAACCACAATGTTTTGAAATTAGTCACTGAGGATCAAGATGAACAGGATAAAACAAGGATAAAATCTCCTACAAAATTTTCACAACAAAAAATAGAAGATAAATGTATGTACTTTTTGGAAAAAAGGAAGGGTGCTATACCAGCAACAGAAATTAAGTATTTTAAAACAGTGTAACTACCTAGGAATCATTAGCTGTGCAAGGCTAAAGATGCATCAAACAAAAACTATTACATATTGAATAGCTACCAGTAAACCACTTGTATAAAATTATTAAATGTACATACTTTAGATCCTACTTTCTTCATTTTTGCCAAGTAGTCCCAGATCTGTTCGGGTCCAATTCTTCCACATACATGGATAGTGTCTGGTAGATCCTGTACAATAACAAAACTTATAGAAACTTATAAAAAACATTATTTGTTTAACTCTGTGCTTGAAACAAAGTCAAGATTTTTTTTAAACAAAGTAATGTCTTCATGTACAAAATTAAGATAGATAACTTGATACATGCATCATAAATAATTTTTTCTGTCAATGAAGGTAAGCTTTAAGCATGTTTTACTGATACAGTGAAAATCTAAAAGACTGGAACACTAATGACCTGCTTGTCTGCTTGTCCTGACACAGGATAAGCTGTGGTTACAAACTTAGCCACATCCTGCATCTGAATGAAACCCTTCCATAGCTGAGGCCCAGATGGGGTAAACTTTGGCTTCTCTAATCCTGACTGCAAGGCCGAATCAGGAGATCTGTTGATTAAATAATATCCACTATCTGAGTATAATGATCAATGAACAAGATTTAGTCAAATCATTCAATTGAAACACTCCCTCACCATTTGACTGTAACACATACAAGGCCTTTCACACAGATGATTCGACATACTAGAAAAGTTTTGTTTCATGCTATTTTTGTCTAGATGTACTGTAGGATCATTTAAATTCGTGGGGGTCAATGTTCGTGGGCAAGCAAAATTTTATTGGTTCGTGGGGATGTAATTTCATGGGCAGCTCATTTATTTGGCAGATCTAATTAATCAGTATGTTGACAAAATAGTTGTTCATGGGGATGTAAATTCATGGGTAAGGGTTACCACGAACCACGAACAATGATGATTTCACAGTATTAGTATTACAAAAAAATCTGCCCCATTTCTAATTTCTCATATTGTTCACATTTAAACCAAGTCAAGTTTTCAGACTGCCTATTGATGAAGTGATGAAGATAAAAACCTGTGACGACAGTCTCCTGGTCATGCTGGTACGCAGTGCTAATCTTACCTGACAGTGACCGTAGAGTCAGCCAATGGAACCTCAGCCTTAGCTTTCTGTATTGCCTTTAGAACTTCCTTCACAACCATCTCTGCTTTCTTCTGATCCTCCTCAGACTTCTTATGCTGCGGCTTTTCTTTCACACTCTGTAGATATTAGCAATACATACTGTAACAATATACATGTATGGTAATGAAATACACTGCCTGTGTATAAATACAATGTCAGTCAATTTTACATTTCTAACTGATGTTGACCTTGACATGGCAAGATAAGAAGATCTTTCATCTGGTCAAACATGAAAGCTTGCTTTAAAGAAAGGACTAGAACATATTGCCAAGCTTGAAGTTGTGAATAGACAAACTGACATCCCAATAATAATAGCAACCTGGACAATGATGTTTTTTTTTTTGGGGGGGGGGGGGAGGGGGGGGGGGGGGAGGGGGGGGGAATAATTAAACTTTTAGCATTAGCTTCCTTTAGAATGACCATTTCTCTGAAAGAATTCTCTTGTCCTTTCAAATTAAAGGCCTCACCTTGGGAGAGTCCTGTACTTGTTTGGCTACAGTCACTTCCTTTTTAGGGGTGGTCTCCTCTAGAGGTGGGGCCACTTTCCCTGTACAGATCTTACAGTTAAGGTCAAACACGTGTAATTTATGCTGCCCGGTGGTGTCCATGATGACATCTGAGGTTTCTGTGTTAGCCTCCTCTTCCTGTGATGTATCATGCTTCTTCTCCCGTCCTACTCCTTTATCCTGTGAAATTCATTTACAAATTGTTAATTGTACTCGATTCCAACTCTCCTCTAGATTTGCGAGATAAAATGAACTGATGAACAGAAGATATTCTGGACACAAACCCTCATTTAAACTTACAAATACAAGTATGATTTACATTAAGATTAGTTCAAAGTCAAGACTACTATACTACATATAAAAGTATGAAATACAAGTAATTGAGATATAACCTAGCTTTACCTCCAGCTTGCTGAGATATATGTAATAGTTGAGATGTAAATAATAATTGAGATGTAATCAACTTTACCTCCAGCATACTGAGATTTTTGTAATAACTGAAATGTAATCTTTCTTTACCTCCATTACCCTGAGATACATGTAATAATTGAGATGTAACCAGGTTTACCTGAAGTCTGCTGAGATGTATGTTATAGCTGAGATGTAATTAATCTTTACCTCTAGCGTGCTGAGATCTTCATCCATATCAATCTCGCCTTTGTGAGTTTTCTTCACAATGTGTTGTCCCTCCATCATGTGCTCCTTCTCCACAGCCTCAATCATCTCCAGTTGCTAATTAATAAAACCACAATTTTATAAACCTCCATTATATACAAAGATTACCATTGTCCAAGTTTTTTTTAAGATTTACACCTGTATTTGAATTTTGTGCTATGCAAAGAAAAAAATGCTAAATATGAAATACATGTACTTCACAGAAAAACTTACTTTACTGACGGAATAGCAAAACCAACTAAATTAAGTCAAAAACAAGCTAGTCTAGAATTATTACAATAAGTATCTATTAATATCTATCATTACATGATCTTATCTCTTACTAATAAGTTACCAATACACTAGAGTTAACAAGCATAAAAGTATCACTTATCAACACTCCCAAAAAACCCAGCATATGGACAAAATAGTCTAGTGGATTTAACATTTGAATGTTATTTATGTCTGTATATAAACAGTAAAAACAGCAAAATAAATGTAAACGGATTTGTCAATTATTGAATGTTAAAATAGATCTTACATGTTTAGCTTCAAATTCTCTCCATTTTGCTAGTTCCTTTGATGCCAGCTCATCGGGGGTCATTTTCACCAACTCACTGGGTTTGATGTGTCCATTCAGGATTTTACGGAACAGACCCTGAGTAAACAGATCACATTATTAATAAACAATACAAGTTTTTTTGGGTCTTGGACCTACACCATTTCTATTCTGTGTTCAAAATACCATATGTCTGCTTAATAGCAATATACATATACATGTAATTTATTGTATCAGTGCTATAAACATGGAAATTTGCAAGTGGGCATTATACACTGTGCATATTTGTTAAGTGAATATTTTTATCACCTTTATTTGCATTATTGAAGATTTTGTACAACAATAAACTGGATTAGTGAAAAAAAATAATTTCTTGATAATAAATACCAATAACTATCTTTCGAAAAGGTTTTCTTGAAAACTTCATAATCTACTGTATATACTTGTAATTCCATGTAGAACCCTCCCCAATGTTAGTACAAGTATTTACAGTGGCGCCTCGTTTATCCGGACGCCTCTGTCCCCTACGAAAACATCCGGATAAATGAATTGTCCGGATAATTGAATCGCTTCTAAAAAAACCTTCTCCAAGCATGTGTACATGTATATGCACATACTGGTATCAAATGTGAAGGCAAAGGGAAAAAACTTTGATATTTTGCATGGTTTAATGTTTTTATTTCTTAGCTTTAAAATAAGTAATTAAGTAAAGAAAAATATATTAAAAAATGTAATTTACACAATAAAAAAATTGATAGGCAATTTTATGCTGAGACTTCCTTTTTTAACTCAGGGAATTTTATTCGCCTTGTCTTTGGCATGTGAATTCATGGGCTGAGCAAATTTTAATATACTGTTGTTTTATTTCGCCATATATTATATTTATTGAAGCTCATATGATATGTCAGAGCTGTTCAGCATCATCATTGAAAATCTTTAAATATAAACCCCGTAATTTCCCGTATATTCTTTACACAGGGCTACTATAGTAACCGAACACTGTAAGCTATCTCAAACACGCACAATCAGTGAAAGTATTGTAAAAATTCAACGTAAACACAAACAATCTTAATGATTATCATTATTTTTTTTCTAAAGTTTGAATTTCGATCACAAAAATACCTCGAAAAATGTAATCAACTTCTATACGTAATGCCAGTTTTATATATCTTTTTTAAAGTAATTTATGTTTATAGACAGTAGTACATTAAATAGGAAAAATATTTTTTCAACTATGTACCTTTTCTAACTGTCTAATGGGGGAAAACGCGCTTAAAATACATTTACGTTTTTAGACATGGAAAATCATATTTTAAACTAACGCAATCAACATGATCTGATCAAGACCATTACAAAATCGCTGGTGATTTATTGTTCATTTTATTTACAACTCTCCAAAATTCTCATGAATTTCAGATGCATATACAGTTAGCAATATGATTTTGAATGGATTATTATTTAATTAATGCACTGTATAAGCAAAATTCTTCGAGCTTCATTATAGATGTGTGATTTAATTGGGGGTAAACACACCCTAATCATAGACGCTATTGTTTGTAGGTCACAGGTAACTCAAACTGACTGCATGGCCAATGTTTTTACACCAATTAAAACTACTGCAAGATGCATGTGAAAAAGCCGTTTCTTAAAAAATTGCCATCCGGATAAACGAGTCATTTTTCAATGAACTATTACGTTTTGTAGTAGAAATTGACCGTCTGGATGCGGAACATGAATTTCCGGATTATTGAGACAACATGGAAAAAATCGGTTCCCAAAAAATGTCGTCCGGATAAATGGCGTCTGGATAAACGCAGCGCCACTGTACTTATAAAATGTGTGCATTGCAAAAATACACCTTGCTCAAAGTCTATCCGTACATTCATATTATATATAACAAGCAGAACTGTTCACAGTAATGGCGTTCAGATTTAAGGTCACCTGGTTTCTGGAATCCTTGATGTTAAAGATGAGGCTTCTGTATTTGGCCTTATATTTGTGACTAGTTTCCTGAAACACTGCGAACAGCTCTTCTTCTATCTTCAGAGCAATAGTTCGGATCTCAATGGTGGACAACATCACATCATCAGCTCCCTCAGCCCTGCAAGAGCAAACAAGAAATGATCCTGAATTACTCGTTTATATTTCATGCAAAAAATGTTTATAAAGAACCCAAAATCTACTGAAAATATATGAAAATCTTTAAAGTTGACATTGTTGAAATGAAATTACATGTACTGGTTATTTTGTTGCCTATGTTGCCTATCTCAAAAGGAGTGTCTCACTTTTTCACTATTTCTGTGCACACCTATCAATTTTTCAACCTGGAACTTTCACAAATGTAAGTTAGAACCTTTGATCTTTGACCAAATTAACTAGATTCCACTTCTAACAAAGAATTGATACAAATATCGTAGTCCTTACAAAGGTTACTATATGATTAAGTCTGGGTTAATTGAAAGGTACATATACTCTGGTGAATTGATCCTTTCTAAAGTCCCAACATGAATAAGCCTTTCCTCACCTGTTTAAGAGAGCATCTCTGAGGGACTTCCTGACATTAAGGCGGACGACATCTGGCCCGTCTTCTTTCTTGCCTTTAGCTTCGTCTGACACCTTATCTAGGGCTGGACCACTATGACCGGGTTTGTCTTTACTGTCACCATGCTTGTCTTTACTGTTGTGGTGTTTATCCTTGCTGTCATGATGAGCAGGGGACTTTTGATGCTTGGATTTCTCTTTATGATGATGATCTTTGGATTTATCATGACCTGTAAAAAATTGACATACATGTAACAGTTCCTTAACAGAAATATTTCACAAAAATTCTGATAATCTGAATGACACCTCTTGGATCAATTTTTTCTTACTTCTTTCTTCCAATATAACAATGCCTGTTTTCAAGTGCTTCTGAAAGACATACACTGCTAAATAGTTTCAATTTTCAAAAGTTTATAATGTTAGCTTGCACTACACAGCTGATGAGCTCTTACTTCCACTGGCTGAGGATTTGGGGTGGATCACTTCAAATGTGGGGTGTTGTAGGAGCCATGTGATGAGCACACTCTCTAGTGGAGCATTAGAACCAGTGTACACTCTCCCCGTCTTCCTCTCCCTCACAGGAACACGCCAAAGTGGACCATGCTGTTAAATATTAACAGAAATTAAATCTATTGGCAATGGAATTTCCAGAAATAATAAAATTTCTTCCTCAGGGTTCGACACTAACTTTTTTAGGCTTTAGTCCGGTCGGACTAGTGCTTCTTTACTTTTACTAGTCTGCATGCAATTTTATGAGTCCGTCAATAAAAGGAAACATCAATGTTTTGTAACATAAATTTAAAAATACACATTTCAACATACGTTTTTATACTTTTTTTTAAATAAACAAAGCATTTATATGAAGTGGTTTATTCCACATCACAGATTCGCTGAAATCTCGCGATCAACGAGTATGATCGTATTCCCGATCTCGTTCTTCTTCTCTTTACATTACATCCAAAATGTCTGACATCTTTCTTTTATGTGTCATATGAATTATGATCGCTAAAACGATTTACTTCATATCAATCAGTCGAAAAATTAAGCACTGACTCGAAATTGTCTAACAACCCACCAAAAATCTAGAAAGCTAAAAATAAATGCAGGGTTTTCCAGTAAAAGTTGTGGAGAATCGGACATTGGTAAATTATTCATATTGTTTTCCAGGAAAATTTATTGGTCCGCTTGGACTAATTAGCCACAGATTTTATCAGTCTGAATGAAAATGTATTAGTCTGAGACTAACGGACTTACGTTAGTGTCGAACCCTGTTTCTTATAAATCTCACATCTCGGTGAGAATTAGGAGACAATTTTCCCAATTTTACAAGAAAACTTCAGCTTGATTTTCAATGAAACACATTTATCCTTGTCTTTTAACAGTAAACCCCTGTAGCTCTTTTTGACTTGTTTTATAACTCACAGTTTTCCCCCGCTTTGCATCGTATCGATTGAGGGCTCTCAGAGAGTCTTTAGCATGCTGGTGAATACAATCTGTTCCACAATACACCGACTCTCTCTTGGCGTACTTGTTACATTGAGTATTGACACATCTCTGTGCTGCAATGTCCTGTAACAGAATTATTAAGGGTTTCAAATCATACTGAACTTAAACTCAATTTAAATTCTGGACTTGTCATTCATAACAATTAGAAATGTTTCCATTGGACAGAAATACTGATGATATGCTTTGTTGGCACTCAAATCAATTAAACAACTCAGTTCCCTATATATATACTGATAACTGCAGCTGTGAAAAATGGAAATAAATGATCTGTATTATGCTTTTCTCAAAAAAAACCCAAGCAACATAATAATGACTATACCTTCACTGAATCAGACTTTTTCTCCCCGTGATTTCTATCTTTTGACATGGAATGAGATCTCTCCTTTGAGGGTGTTTTCTTGGAGTGAGATTTGGAATCCAGAGAATGTCTGCGCTTCTCATCACCTGGTTGTACATTGGTGGAAGGCTTACTTCCCTCGGGTTTATCCTGCAAAATAAAAGTGCATTCATTTCAATGGTTATAAAAGTAGCAATATAACTAGTTAGTTTCAAGCAGTTCTTATTTTGACTCTCGTTTTAACTTTTGAAATAGTTAATTTTGTTTGAAACAATTTTCTGTCATGCATCTTTTTTTTACCTGTGAAATCATTAGAGACACAAGTAGCTTACTACCTTCAATACTATCTCTTATATATATCTTAATTTACCTCCTTGAGCTTTTTAAGAGGGGACTCTGTGTGATGCTCCACTTTCCTCTTGGATTTCCCCTCATCAGACCTCTCTGAGTCCCTCCTTCCTGATGTCTCTCCTTTCTTGTGTTTCTCAGAATCTCCTTCTTTCCTTTTCCCCCCACTTCCAGGTCTATCCTCTTTGGTTACTTTCTTGTGCTTCTCCTCTTTATCGCTGGACACAGTGCTGTCTGCAGGGTGAGCCACTTTTTCCTTATGACCAGCCTGCTTCTCTATTTAACAGAGTAAGACCATTATATACTTATAAAGTGTGCATACAAATACATGTTCATGCAGGTATATAGGTTGTAAAGATGATATCATTGCAATGATAGAATTGGCTGCTAACAGATAAAGATTTACATTGGTACTTTAGCCATAAACATGATAAAACTCACTATTCCTGCTTTATCTTAAACTCAATAAATATTACAGTGAAATGTTTCAGAGGATCTATTTTTTTTTTTTTTTTAATAAATAAATGGATACAGAATCCTTGTTCCTGGCCTCTATGTGGAGAACATAGATACTCCTTGTTATTATAAATTTATAAGTAGTTAAAGAGTAATTGTTTCTGACCTTTACATGGAGGACACAGATACTCTTTGTTGTTTTTCTCCATCTCTTTACCCTGGGCTTTAGTGATGCCCACACAGGAACCATGGTACCAGTTCTCACAGGTATCGCAACAAATCATAAACCTGTCCAAACAAAGAATCCAAGTCAGATCATCAATAGATAATGAACCTATCCAAAGAAAGAACGCAACCATCAACTGAATTGCCTCATTTATATACAATGCATTCCTGACTTGCACTCTTTATATATCATGTTATAAGTTTGGGGAAGTTCTTTTGTTTGCCACAAGGTCATTTACACAATAATGTGCCTTGCTTTTGATACCACTATCTTATATTACCCATAACTTACTGTACAGGTGTTTACATAAGTCACTATAGAAACCTTTACCCTTACCATTCTGATGATACTGTTATTCTACACTGCTTACCTCTTGCCATATGGCTGTTTACAAATGCAGTATTTTTCACCTGGTGCCTCATAGTCCGAGTCATTCTCATCATCCTCGAAGCTTAACTCATCACTATCATCTAAAAAGAAAACAAGTGAGTACAAGTATTTAAATGTCGGTCAGTGCTCAAAAATCTAGCCTTACAAGAGAAAAATTACCTCATCTCAGGGTTGTCCCTAAGACCTGGGGGCCAGGGAATTTCCCCACCTATAATGATGTAATTCCCCAGTTATTTTGGTATTCCTCCTAAACTCCCCATTAAGGGAGGAACCCCAGATCCCCACCTACTTTTTAAATGTCCCCTTCTATTTCAATTCTTGTCTTCTCAATACATAGGTATTTTTTCTGCAATAATGACAATTTCAAACAGAAGATTGAGTTGAAAATGAGATTTGAGTAAATTTAATGTAATGTAAATGACAGAATTTGAGAAATTCATTGATTAAGATAAATATTTTATTTTTCTAAAGTCAGATTTATAAAACATTATAAGATACTATATCAGAGTTATCTTTCTTAGCAGGTCATGTTTTTTCTCCCAAGCGCTTAGTGTCTTAGCCATCTCTAACTTTCCATACATATGTCGAAGTCAGTTTGATGCCCCTAAATTTCAATGTGTATTTCAACCTCAATATCTTGAATTCTTTCATTATGTATTTTAACGTAAATTTCTTGAATACTTTGAGTTCTGGGGGGGGGGGGGGGGGGGGGGGGCATCAAGTTGGAGATAATCAGGTTTGACTATACTTGTTGCTTTATCTTCATTCTCATTAAATTAAACAATAATTTGACTAATCTAATTAACACTCACTTACTTAACATAAATTAAAATTAAACATTACCACTGTCTATTTCCTTTTCTTTCTCTTCAGTTGGCTTTTTCTCTTTGACCAGTTTCTTTTTGATTGGTCTTTTCTCTTTCTCGGTCATTTCTGGCAGTTTTTCCCTCAGGAATTTCAGCTTAGCCTTCCTTTGTCCCCGCCCACCAGGAGAAGCCCCCACCTCTTCATTCAGTGGTTCTTTAGTTTCCTCTGTCTTCTCGAAACTTTCAGACACTTCTTTTTCTGTTTGTGTTACTTTTCCCTCAGTGAATTTTTTCTCATGATCATTATCTGTATCTTTTTTCCTTTTATCAATGTCTTTATCACTAGGATCTGATTCACTTTCTCCTTTTGTTTCTTCTTTGTTTTCCACCTTGATTTCACTAACAGATGCATTACCTTTCTCTGAGTCTTTTTCCTCTGCAACAACACTTTCACTTTCATCCTTTGTTTTCTTTATATCTGAATCCTTTACTTTAAGTTTTTCACTTTCTTTATTAACTTTCTCCTCTTTTGTGTCCATTTTCACTTGCTTTTGTTTAGATTTCTCTGTGTCTTTAATTTTTTCTGAACTTTCACTCTTTACGGCACCTTTTTCTGCTGTGTTAGATTCTTTATCAGATTTTCCTATCTTGTCCTCTTTACCTACCTTCACTTTTACGTCTTTAATTCCTTTTTTATCCTCACTTTCATCTTTCTCATTTTTACCATGAGCAATACTTTTCTTCACATCTTTTTTAATCTTTTCTTTTTCAGAATCTCTTCGAATCCTTTCATGAGATGATGTTTCCTTCTCTGAGTCTTTGTGAGTCTTCTCTGTTCCTGTGTCTTTCTTTGGTTTGCCAGTATCTGCTGATTTATGACTAGAGACTTTATCAGACACTGACAGTTTTCTCTTAGTGTCACTTGTCTTTTCCCCTGATTTAGCCACTTCTCCAGCTGAGGGCACCTCCTTTTTCCCACTAACACTGCCCTTTCTTTTGCTGGACACATCCACATCAGGTTTGAACAAATCTAACATGCTCTGATCTACCTTGACTTCCTCTGATTTCCGTGGTTTCCTCTTCACAGGTTTAGCTGGTTTCACGTCACTGTCAACGATTTCCTTCTTGGCTGTAACTTTAGGTTCTCCCATGGATGTTATGAAATCCTCATAATTAACTTCCTCAACTTTAGCTTCAACCTCCAGTGTAAGCTGCTCAGATCCTTTAGAATCATTTGCATTTGTTTGATCACTTGTCCCTGCTGCATCAACATCTGCAGACGCTGGGTCTCCACTTTGTTCCGCTTTTTTACCAGGGTTTATGGGCAGTTCCAAAACCTCTGTCACCAGAGAGGACACAACAGGCTGGGAAACTTCAACAGTCTCCTGTTGTCCCTCTTGAATTAATCCACTTTCAAACATTTTAAAAATACTCCTTGGAGAATCATCAGAGTGTTTTTCTTGAGCTAATTTCTTCCCTGGAGTTTGTGGGACTGATGTTTTTACAATTTCTGATTTGTCATCACTTTCTTCTTCTCCTTTCTTTTTGGGTGACTTTTCACTTGGACTTCCTTTATTCTTTTTAATATCTTTCAAAGGAAGATCATCCTCACTTTCTGAAGAATCTTCCTTCACTTTTCCTTTTCCCTTTTTCTTTCCTTTTGGGCTTTCCTTCTCCTCCACATCCTCTTCCTTTCCTTTTCCCTTTTTCCTGCCTTTCTTGCCCTTTTGTGGAGTATTATCTGTGTCTGATAAGTCCTTCACTCCACTCCTGGTCAGCCTCTTTCCCTGCTCCTTCGGTGATTCACTTTCACTGTCTATCGTCTGATCCTTCTTCCGTCTTCTTCCTCTCCTGACTGGAGGATCCTCAACCTCAGAATCTTGTTTGTTCTTCCCTTTTCCTTTGCTGTTTTTATCTGTGTCTGTTGCTGAAGATTCTTCGGTTTCCTCTTCAACCTTTTTCCCTTTCTTTCCCTTTGCAGTCCTGGCAGAGGTTCTCTGAAATTAGTGAAATTCCAAAAAATGTGTAATTCTGAAGATGCATCCCAAAACTGCATCACAAGTACATGAAAATTTTCTATTTTTCCTCAAGATACATGTATGTTAATTCTTAAAGTTAAGAATTAATGGAGTTTTTTTTTTTACATTATTATTTACTTTAGGAGTAAGGCTTTCATCTTCACTACTCTCTTCTTCATTCTGAGATTCTTGCTGGGATTTCCTCCCCTACAAACAAAATGCAACCCACACTCAAAAAAAAAATATTCAGTTTTAATTCACTGTAGATTTGTTTCTTTACATGTACACTTTATGTCACAAAGACTCTGGGACAGCTAACTTATAATGTAGCTATAAAAGCATTAGTTACATGTATAATGGTATTTGTATGTGTACCCACCTTCTTATTCTTGGCTACAGAGGCTTTAATGCCTCTGGGTGCTGATTCTGGAGTGTCTAAGGCCTCAGTCTTTGGAGGTCTCCCTCTTCTGGGCCCCGTCTACACAAAAATTGTCAAGATTAAATAAGCTTCACACACAAAAAGTCAGGTATGAAATCTTGACAATTATGTTAAACACTTTATTACGGCTGTTACGAGTACCCGAAATAACCAAGAACCGCGGTCCAAGTTGTTCGGTTTGGTTTCGGTTCCATTTTTCCGGATTACGGTTCAGGTCTGGTTTATATATTAGAGTCTGTTCAATACAAAAAATGCCGTCGAAATCAAAGGAATGATAATGGTAACAGTGATAAATAAACATCACAACTGAAATCTACTTCATTCCATGACAAAACACTTGTTACGGAAGTATTAGATTATTATCAAAACGAGCAGGAATGGTCAGGTTGTGGCTAATAGTTGGCCAAGTCACCGATGTCTAGACGTTGGCATGGTTAAGACTTGTTTTCAATGTAAATTTAATGTAACAAAGATTTTTCAAGTTAAATTCATGAAATTAAGGTTTAAAATAGATGTAAATAACAGACCCGAAAAACCCGAAACCGAACCGAAAATTTACAGAACCGACCTGACCCGAAAAATTTTAGAACCGTGACAGCCCTACACTTTATACTGTATTAATCCTTAATACCAAAACAGTAAGAGAAATGAGAAAACTTGCATAAATACCAAGTATCTCTCTGATTATATATCACTAATGCTGTATTTCTTAAAACCTTAACACTCTCTTCCTCTTGTTCCTCTTGTTTTCTAAGTGCCTCTAAAGCTGCCTTTTCCTGTAGAAGATTCTCCTGTCTGATCTTCTCAGCTAAATCCCTCTGTTCCTTATCGCTCACACGACTGGATCGCCTGAAAATTTTACAGAGATGAAACATTTTCAACATCTGAAGTTTGTCGTTTGTCCTCCAAATAAATCCTTGGGGCACATAGTGATAACTTATACTAAACATGCCATGATTTTCTGTTGTTTGAACATAAATAATTTAATAGTTCTGCGTGTACCTAATATTGGTGGGTGTGTCTTCAGGTATTAGACTCCTCCTGCCCCGCCCCCTTCCTCTTCCTACACCAGCATGTTCAGGCTGAACAATCCCAGGATGCACTGCTCCCACAAATCCAGGCTGAACAATCCCAGGGTGCACTGCTCCCACAAAGCCTGTAGTTGAGGACTCTGCTTCACTCTCTTCCTTTGGCTCCCCCTCAGGGTCTCGTCGGAGTGAAATTCTCGCCGATTTTCTTGGGGAAGTGGTTGGGGTGGTGCTTGTGTTTGTGGCTTCCACAGTAAGAGGTGGTACTACAGATGACTGAACTCCAGGATTTGGCACAACTACTACTTTAGAGTTAGTTGTCACAGCATTAGAAATATTTGGCTTGGGCACTTTCACACAATAAGGATGATCTAAATTGGTTGAGTGCATGCTTCCATTCTGTTTTCAAAAACAAAAGAACTTTTTCAACACTAATCAAACTGTAATGAAGGTAAGAATATAACATTGCTAATTGATTTTTATAATACTTTTTATGAAAAATATTTTTCAAGTAATAATACATGAAACATATCTTCAAAACCAAGTTATAAACTAGACTAGAGGTACTGTGAGCACTGAGCATTTCTTGGCATTATAATGGCAAAGTCCTTTTTTTGCTATGGGAAACCCCAAATATCTGTCCGATCAAAATGTAAAATAGGAGGTGCACAATGGTACTAGTTATGTAATAAAGATTCTGTAAAAGTCACATTAAAATTTTATTCAGTGGTATAAAGGGAGTTGCAGATAAGAGATGGTTACCCCCAATCTTATAAAAAAAGCAGTGAAAACGTGAAATATGTGTCCGATCCAAACAAAATAGTTGCACAATGCCACTATGTAAGAAAGATTTTGTGAAAGTTTCATTAAATTGCCTTCAGTGGTGTAAGACGAGTTGCTAATAAGAGATGACTAGACCCAAGTGTAACGCACGGTCGTAAAGACACCGTCATCCCCATTACTATATACTCCCCACTTTATAAGCAGGGGGTAAAAAATTTTAAAGTTATAAAAATAAATAAATTCATTAAAATTCCTTCCAAATAATGAAAAAGATTAATTAATGACAAAGAATATTTTATGTTTTTCAGTGCAAAAATCATAGGAAATCTTGTCATTACATCCAGCATCTTTAAGAGATCTTCTCCTAGGACCTCTGCTGTGGCAGATGGTGGGGCTGTTTCCAGTTCTGCCATCGTGCTCGAGAAATCGCCCTCAGATGTCTGCTGCAAGATCTTCTTGGCCTCTTCTGATGATAGAAATTCGTCCAGTTTGCTTAAGTGCTCCTCAGAAAATCCACTGAAAGGATTCTTATCCTGAAATAGAAAATGCTGGTGTGATAATTTTTTCAGAACAATTCAATGTAGAGTCACAGTCTAGTCTTTGCCATTAAATCTTTCAAGGTGAAATCTGATGCCTCTAAAAACCTTTCAGCTAAATTTATGGTTGAAGAAAAACAAATTAAGAACTGTACAATTTTATTAGCAAAATGTTTATTTGTCCCTAGTGTAAAATAAAATATGCTTTCATGAAAATTATTTGAATTTGATTCACCGAGAAACATTTGTTAAAAATACCCTCTGAATGATGAAACCATGCCCTCCAGCATGATAGGACTTTGCAACAGTCAATATTGCTTGATGACAGGTGACATTCCAAACAATATTGACTGCATGGAATCTTTTCATGCATGTTCCATCTTTATTTGTAGTTTTATAAAAAATTCAGTATAATACAATAAATAAATAACTGCATGTAGTTGAGGGTTACATTGAAAATTTTCACCCCAAGAACACCATTGTCAACCTCAGCTGCACCTAGGTTGACAATGGTTTTCTTGGGTGAAAAATTTCAACGTTATCCTCAGTTATCTGCAGTATCTTGGAAGTTTTCCTAAGTGTAATATAGGAACCACCCCAATAATAGCTAACAAACCTCTGATGGCCAGCTGACATCTGTATGTTCCACACCATTGGCTGGAGTTTCAGAATTGGATACACTGTTATTTACCGTTGAAGTTGGAGCTACTTCTGTAACGGAAGTGCCTGAGGTATCATTGTTTTCAGTCGACATCTCCATTTACTTTCTACCTGCAAAATATGTCACTGAAAATGTACTTTAAGTAAACAGTTAGTTTATTTGAAGCTTCAACAATCTTACATAGCAATGAGACTTAGAGGTCAAGAAATTTATGCATAGTAAGTGTAATGCAAATAAAACTTCAATATGAATTTTAATACCCCTTGTTTGACATACATGATTGTCATTTACATGTATACATGTACATGATGTAACTGTCCATTATGTATTACCATACACATTCTACCAAACAATAACAACCATTTTCGCTTTAACAAAATAAAGATCTGCAACATTATATTGAAAGCTTAGCATTCTCTTCAAATCTTTCACTGTTCTAAATATGCACATTCGCTTTGAACTTTAAGTATACACCTTCCCAAAAGTTATATAACAAGGCTTTTAATACCATGCTAATCTGTCAGAAGAAACAGGATCCTCCACCCATCTCTCATTTAAATCATTCTTTGCAACCATATACAATAACGCCATTCTTCTCAAGTCAGATTATTATTTTTTAATGAATGAGTAATTGAACATTTTTCTTTCACGCAAATATAGCAGTGATGTCGTCAGAAATTTCAGTCATCATAACACGGAATCTCGACCACATGTTTTGAGGTCTGCATAATGAAGCAACACAAACCTCGTTTTGACAATTATAATTATGTTTACCTTTTGCATTCCAGCGACTGTTTGAAGAAATCCTATCGGTTGTCCAGGTTTACTTCAAAATATAGGAAAAGAGTTTAAAATGAAACAACTAATAATAAATATGTGTCATTCAATAATCTCTCATTTCGATATCGCTTCCAGTCGCCATGTTGAAAGTATGGCATGCTGTGGGTGCGTAAATTTTCCTGTTCAATACCTTTGGGGCCTTCGAAGAAATATCTTACCAATTACGTGGCAGGAAAGGGACACAGTATATCATATTGAACATGATTGAAAAGTACGGCAATTTTTTATGATCTTCGCATATGACATTCGTCATATCATAATTTATGGTACACATTTCCACCCATGTTCACCATATTTCTCAACAACCACGTGATAATATTGATATTGTTTATATATTCAAGAAGCATATTTTATAAAGCTTGATATATTTAAGCACCGACTATTTTATAGGGACATATCAGTAACATCTTATTACAAATTTTCAACAGAAAAAGATACATAAATGTACCTATAATTCAAATGAAAGTAGATACATTAGAGAAGTAAAATTGGCGCCAAATTTAATTACATACCAATGGAATGCGGTCTCGAGAAATTAAACTTACAGTTCAAAACAACGAATATTTTGCTGTGTTGGAAGAAGGATGCATTTATAACATTAAATAATCCAAATAATCGTGGTAAGTTATTTCATTTTATATATATACTGTACATGTATTTGATATATTAATTTATAAGTAAAGGTCAAAATTATAACTTTAAAAAACAATTTAATACAGACAGTATATTATACAAGTACTACCATCCCGAAGTCTCGTTGGCCTTCCCATATCAGTCTTGCCTCGAACAATTAAATTTCGGCAACGATGCTGATATTCTGATATTCGTTACTTCTCCATTAATACAGGCCCGTTGGAAGCAATTTCAGTTTGTTTGTTTTTTTTTGGGGGGGGGGGGGGATAGCCAAACATTTTCAGTTGAGGGGGCACTATCAACTACCAAAAAAGGGGGTCATCAGACGTTTTTATTGAGGGGGCACAAGCATATAGTATCTATGTTTTCTATAGTGCTCTATATCAGATATTGGCAAAATTATTGGTGTCGTGCCCCCCCCCCCCCGGTTCCTACGGCCATGTAATAACTCTTTTATTTTAATTAACCGGCGAACGTATTTCCTTCGAAAATAGGAAAGTTAATTTTTATTAGGTTTATTATGCCGATTTTTTAAAATCAAAAGTTCAACAAGAATTTCTGCTAGGTTTGCCCAGGAATTGCTTTTGGTCTGTAATATGCCTATTTGCTAAAATCGGCAACTCCATGTACTTGGTACACTTTAATCAAATTCTACAATTACCATTGTCAGTGCACAAACTTTCTAGGGACTGGCATGAAGTATGATATTAAAACATTCTGAAAGTATAGCATAAGCAATACTAGTCATCTTCCGGCCAATGTAATCTGCTTCCCGTTGAAAATTAAAAAGGCTGTTAATTCCATCAGAAATCATCGAATCGGAATTAACGAAATGCAAATTTGTTCTGTAATCTGTAACTTATCATCTGGTACACTCTCATACCAAAAATCAGCTCAATATCTGCAAGCATCCGCAATAGACAGGGCAAAGTGATCCCGCCTAAAAATAAAATTTTAGAATTCATCTAAATATACAGTAAATATTCTTAGTGTGCAATTTTCGTTCATTGGCTGTCATCCTGGCATCTTATATTAGTTGAAAACTTCCTGCCCCCTTTTGAGGACCGCTCTTGTTGAGTTAACCGTAAATATACTCTCAAAGTTGTGTAAATTAATAAAAAAAAAATCAAAAAATTATTGCACAATTGATAGGAAACTTAGTTACTTAGCAATCTAGCACTTAAGTTTTCTAATTCTTCTGTAAAACAGTGCACTGAGTACAAAACAACACTTTACAATTTACAAAAGATACATGACCTCAGATGATATAATAGCTTTGAGAAACAATAAACAGACAAAGATAAAAAAAAACATAATAAATCAATTGAACATGAAGGCTTCTATCAGGAACGGATCCGTGATTTTCATGGAAGGGGGGGGGGTAAAAACTACGATATGCAGAAACTCACGACAATTTAATTAATACGAGTGTAACGGATCGAGTATCAAGACTTTCGATTCTTAATTAATAATGAGTACAGGTTGAATTCAAGGATGAATTTCTTGTGTATTTAAAAGGAATAACTGTCTAGTTTTTTTTTGTTTTTTTTTTGTTTTATAATGAGATCAATCAATTTGCTCGCGTGATAATTTGCATAAACGGATGCGTACAATTATCACGCGAGGAAACTGATTGATCATCCTCATAAAACCAAAAAACTAGACAGTTTTTCCTTATATTTACATTGTACATTTTTACCGGATCCTTGATTCAATAAAAACAAGAAGTGTTTGTGAAACACTAATGCCCCCGTATGGCAGCTTATGGCGAAGGTTTAAGTTTCTTATATACAAGTCAAACTCCAGGTCAAGAAATTAAAAAATGTTCGTACCCAAATAAGGTCTTGTCTCGAGGAATATACCTGTGAAATATGAAAGCCCTAGTACAAACCGTTGAAAAGTTATGTCGAAGGTTAAAGTTTTTTTTCAAAGTAAGTAAAACGGCAAGGTCAAGGTCAAATGGTGCCCAAGGGAAGTACTTGTCACAAGTGATACACATGATCGTGAAATGTGAAAGCCCTACAACCAAATGTTCAAATGTTATGGCCAATGTTAAAAATTTTTTAAAGTAGGTCAACTCCAAGGTCAAGGTCAATGCCAAAACTGTTGGTATCCAAAGGAAGATCTTGTCACAAGGAATGTACATGTGAAGTATGAAAGTCCTTACACCAACTGTTCAAAAGTTATGGCCAAGGTTAAAGTTTTCCAAAAGTAGGTCAAACTCCAAGGTCAAGGTCAAAGGGTCAAAGTTGTTGGTATCTAAAGAAAAGTCTTCTCACAAGGAATGCATATGTGAAGTACGAAAACCCTAGCACTAACTGTTCAAAAGTTATGGCCAAGGTTAAAGTCTCAAAAAATTTTACAAAAGTGGGTCAAACTCCAGGGTCAAGGTCAAAAGGTCAAATATGATGGTACCCAAAGAAAGGCCTTGTCACAAAGAATACACATGTGAAATATGAAAGCAATAGCTCCAACCAATCAAAAGTTATGGGCAAGGTTAACGTTTTTGCGGACAGACCGACAGACAGACAGAGGGACGGACACGGCAAAAACTATATGCCCCCGAATCTTCGATTACGGGGGCATAAAAATCAATAATAAGAAATCTCAGCATCCCCGCCAGGTTTATTACTAAGCAACACGTAGCAAAAAAAGCATGCAGTTCTGTCACGTGCTAAGCAAATCGCTTTATGGGGTTATAAAGCTATTACATTATTTGTAGTTTTATCTCAGAGAAAGACATTGAAAAATGTAAATATTTCTTTTTACGTTTCTTCCTTTTTTCCCCTCAATTTTTTTAAGAGTGGAATGCCAGTTGAGCATTCCCTCTACACCGGCCCAGGTCTATAACTTTTATCAATTAAATAATAAACTAAGCTTCTGTTTATTAAGTGTTTATATTATATGAACTATATTATATATATATATATATATATATTATACACCTATTTACTGGCTATGAAGACAATAGCAAGTTTATCGTCCCCAAAGACAGCAACTATTTCCCGAGGCGCAGCCGAGGGAAATAGTTGCTGTCGAGGGGGACGATAAACTTGCTATTGTCCGAATAGTCAGTAAATAGGTGTTTTATTATACCGAAGCCGACTTTACTTGTGTTACGTCACAATCTGGATAAAACAGAAGAGCTCCGAAATGAAAAGCGAGGGAAACGGAATGCTGCCGGTGAATAGTTTGATGACTATTTCACCATGGGCTAATAGCACAAAAACTATTCCACGGTTTAAAAAAATAGAAGATTTATTCGTCATATTTTTATATAGAAAAAATTCACAGAGGTATAATAAATATATATATATATATATATATATATATATATATATATATATATATATATATATATATATATATATATATATATATATATATGTATATGTATATATATATATATATATATATATATATATATATATATATATATATATATATTAGGGATGTCAACGAGTACCCGGTTAACCGGGTACTCGATCAAACGTCCGAGTATCGAATACTAAAATCGGTACTCGGTTATTCGGATGTATATTTTTTTTTATATTTCAAAGTGCATATATTTATTAAAAACTTGATTTAAATATGCATTGTCCATGTCTATACAGTAATTAGCGTCACCCACACCAGTTAATACCCGTTATCGCCTGTGGCTGTGTACATGTATATACAGTAATTACCGTGACCAATCTCCGGACATCGTACACAGCTGTTCTCACCTCTTGTGACCCTAATTTTTGGATGGCTTTAATTATTTGTTTTCATTGAACATCTTTTAATTATGATCTATTAATTATCCTTATAGATTATTTAATCAGCATACGATAGCGAAATCGGACATACATCAGCTGTGCAAGCGTATACGAGGGTAAAAACCATATATTTAAGGAATCACTGTCTAGTTTGTTGGGTATGCCATGGCATCAACGGCCGTTGGAAACGTGGGATAATTTATGCATAACGGGTGAATTTGTAAATATCGGGAAATCAACATACTTAACTTTCAGATTTATCACAGAGAAAACTTGGAAATGTAAATATTATACATGTACGACTCGCGATCAGGACAACGTCCATTCCCAAAGACATTCTCTTTCGCTAGTCTTATCATTACAAAGTTGCGTCCTTCTCTTCCGTTGATTAAATTGTCTTCCTAAACAAGAACTGTATTTAAAGCATTTGTAATTTTGGTGTATTGATTGATCATGTCTTTAGCATTTGTTTGATACATAAATAAAGTACCAAAAAATCGTTTTCGTTAGGCTCGATGTTTATGTTCATGCATTATAAACGAAAGAAAACATCGATGGATAAAACAGGTCTCAATAAAATTAACAACTTTTCATGTATACTACTTTTTCCGAGTACCCGGGTACTCGATCGGAAAATCGTCCGAGTAACCGACTATCAAATATTGACCGATTTGATATCCCTAATATATATATATATATATATATATATATATATATATATATATATATATATATATATATATATATATATAAGCACTAAAAATGACCAACGACACGAACAATAATAATTGTCAAATTTTCGGGACAACCTGTCCCTTCCTCAGGACAAAGAAAAAAGTTAAGAAGTCATAAAAACAAAGGAAATAGAGAAGCAAAAACAACTAGCACTACTAATAAACTACCAAACACTAAATATTTACAAGGTTACATGTTTAATTTGGAGTTTATAAACAGTTGTGAACAAAGAAATCCGGAGCGCTATGAATTGCGTCCGGTCTATCGGGTGTACTCGGTGAAGTGTGATTTACATAATTGAACGAATTGATTATCGCTAATTAATTACGGCCAACAGTAAATCGTACATTGTCTTATTCTCTCAAAATGGCGTAACTCTACATGATAAAAAGAAATTAAAGAAAGATAATATGGAAGGACAATTTTGAAATATGAATTTGGATATATTATAAATTTGGAAATCGGAAAAAAGAAATAAACAAAAATGTGAGCTGTAAATATTTGGGTAGGTTGTTCCAGGATTATTAATACGAATTAACGGTAAAGTTTACGCTATATAGAGAGAATGAACTTGTTTGTTACAATTCGGGATTGGGTCTAGTTCACGTTCATCCTGGTGAAGTCATTAAGTTTGTTAATACCATTAGGGCGGAATGACTTCAGCCTGTGCATCCAGAACTTTTCCTTGCCTTTTCTCTGCGCGTCTGTCCATCTTGGATTATGGTCAATAACCACTACTGTCATGTCCTCCCATTTGTGACCTTCAAGGTTGAAATGTTCCCCAACGGGTTCATTGAGTTTTTTGGTCCTAATGGTAGAACGGTGATTATTGACTCTCCTGCGGAGATCTCCTGTTTCACCAACATACTGTTTGGAGCAAACTTTGCAGCTGATGAGATAAATGCAGTTGTCTGTTTGACAGGACAAATTCCCTAGTATTTTGTAGCTGCGGCCTGTAACGGGGCTGTTAAAACTGTCTGTGTCAGAGCTGTACTTACAGAGAAGACATCTTCTGTCAGAGCAAGTTTTAAAGCCCCCGTTAGGTAATGGATTGTCCAATCTGGTTCTTACTACCATGTCCTTCAGGTTCCTCGGGCGCCTGTATGCAGCCAATGGGGGCTCCTTAAAGACCTCTGCCATTCGTTTATTTGAGTGGAGAATTGGCAGATTCTTTTGAAGGATACCGCTGAGGTTCTTAAGGACGGGATGGTATGTGGTTACCAGAGGGACCCTGCCGCTATTGTCTTTTTCCTTGTAGCGTAATAGGTTTTGCCTGTCATGTCCCGCCATCTCATGGGGCTTTAAAACTTGCTCTGACAGAAGATGTCTTCTCTGTAAGTACAGCTCTGACACAGACAGTTTTAACAGCCCCGTTACAGGCCGCAGCTACAAAATACTAGGGAATTTGTCCTGTCAAACAGACAACTGCATTTATCTCATCAGCTGCAAAGTTTGCTCCAAACAGTATGTTGGTGAAACAGGAGATCTCCGCAGGAGAGTCAATAATCACCGTTCTACCATTAGGACCAAAAAACTCAATGAACCCGTTGGGGAACATTTCAACCTTGAAGGTCACAAATGGGAGGACATGACAGTAGTGGTTATTGACCATAATCCAAGATGGACAGACGCGCAGAGAAAAGGCAAGGAAAAGTTCTGGATGCACAGGCTGAAGTCATTCCGCCCTAATGGTATTAACAAACTTAATGACTTCACCAGGATGAACGTGAACTAGACCCAATCCCGAATTGTAACAAACAAGTTCATTCTCTCTATATAGCGTAAACTTTACCGTTAATTCGTATTAATAATCCTGGAACAACCTACCCAAATATTTACAGCTCACATTTTTGTTTATTTCTTTTTTCCGATTTCCAAATTTATAATATATCCAAATTCATATTTCAAAATTGTCCTTCCATATTATCTTTCTTTAATTTCTTTTTATCATGTAGAGTTACGCCATTTTGAGAGAATAAGACAATGTACGATTTACTGTTGGCCGTAATTAATTAGCGATAATCAATTCGTTCAATTATGTAAATCACACTTCACCGAGTACACCCGATAGACCGGACGCAATTCATAGCGCTCCGGATTTCTTTGTTCACAACTGTTTATAAACTCCAAATTAAACATGTAACCTTGTAAATATTTAGTGTTTGGTAGTTTATTAGTAGTGCTAGTTGTTTTTGCTTCTCTATTTCCTTTGTTTTTATGACTTCTTAACTTTTTTCTTTGTCCTGAGGAAGGGACAGGTTGTCCCGAAAATTTGACAATTATTATTGTTCGTGTCGTTGGTCATTTTTAGTGCTTTATATAAATTTCCATCCGTGACCTTGTATCTACTTAGTAGATCCGACACTTCGGATATACAGTGTTGTTGGTTTTTAGTGCTTTTTATATATATATATATATATATATATATATATATATATATATATATATATATATATGTATATATATATATATATTTATATATATATGTGTGTGTGTTTTCTTTCACATTTAGCAACCAAATACTTTTACTTGACATATTGCACAATGACTTTCACTACCGAAAAAGATGGGGACTTCATCGTGAACTGGAACGATAACAATTACAATGACGCACAGAGGCGGGAACACGTCAGACGACACCTCCAGCACATGCCTTATATTTCCAACGCAAATAATCAAAAGATGGTTGTGTGGACAGATTTCAAAGAAATATTTTTTCCTTCCTGCACTAAAAATTGTGATATTGTTCTTCGGGAGCTGAAATCGATTCTGAATTACCCAAAGTCAGAGAAATTCATGCATCCTTGCACACCACGTGACCATGTTGCTTTCCTTAGACAATTCCGGTATGTCTCTATAGGAACGCTTCTAGTTCAAATAAATAAACTTGATTATGGTCAAGTTTCCTTGTGGGAGAGGGTGTTGAAAAAACACATATCTACTAGCAACGACAGGCCATTTTGTTGTTCACCAGCCACTAAAAGCCATTCACCTGTTCACGAAGAAGTAAGTTTCACAATTACGAAGTTTCAGAAAACTTTTGTGGATACAATTCTCGATAAGGTGATTTCTTCACAAGAATTTTTGGTACCAGCCCTTGATGAAGATAAAAGTCAAACCGGAAATATCAGACGGTATATCCCTTTGCACATTCTGGGAAATATTGTACCTATTGTACGAAAGAGGCTGGTGGACTTTTGTGGACGTAACGTGGTCAAATTCGACAATACCATTAGTCGTTGCTGCTCTGCTGCAGAGGCAAGAGAGATCACGACCTGGCAATACAACAGACAGGGTGGCTGGGGTAGGTACACTGGTACTATGATGTATAATGATGACTGCGCAATGTATAATATTTATATTATCATATCAGTAAGGCAGATTGGTTACATAAAGACAGTGTCATATATTTTGACAGGAGGTCAGTGGCGACATCTTACAACCCGTGATTTGTTGGTCTCTTTTACAAGCTGTATGAAGTTCCTTAATAAATATTGCAAGGATTTAAACGTAACCCAAACAGCAGATAATGAGATAAAGGTAACGCAATTAGAATTTACTCCTTTTTTATGTCCCCGAAATCGGAGATTTGGGAGCATGAAGTTTTTGGTCCGTCTTTCCGTTTGTCCGCAAATATTTTAATCTTGGCCATAAAACTTGCTCGGTTGATGCTAGGGCTTTTATATTTTACATAATACATGTATTTCTTGTGACAAGACCTTTCTTTTGGTTCTTTTCGTGACCTAGACCTAGGAGTTTGTCCTACTTTTGGAAAACTCTGAACTATCTTTAACCTTGACCATAACTTCTGAAATGATGGCGCTAAAGCGTTTATATTTCATAGGGTATTTCCAGTGAAAGAGCTGTCTTTGGTTACTGACGTTTTAGACGTCATAACCTTGAACTTGGGCGTTTGACCTACTTTTAAAAAACTTTAACCTTGGCCATGAGCTGTAGTACGGGTGCATCAGTGTTTCACAAAGACATCTAATTGCTCTTGCTTCAGTATACATAAAAATGAGAGAGAAAGGAAGAGAGAGAGAGAATAATTTTAATGTTTCGAATTTCCATCAGGTTTCATTTTGCAGATTAAAATGGAGAGTGGTGTCAGTAAAACAGAAGATTTGACCAGGGCCTTTAAGGTTAGCTTCAAGGAAGTTAAAACAAATCCAGAAAGATTACCCCATCTTTTCCCAAACCTTTACTGCAATTATCAAGAACAAACTCCCAAAGCTACATCAAACGGGTCGACTTCGGAATATAAAATGAGCAAGGCCACCTTAGAAAAAAAGCGCCAAAGAATCAAAAGTCCTCGAGATGGTCCAGATATCAAATGGGAATGTAAGGAAACTTCAAACCAAGGAAAAACATTGATGCCAACAAACTCATCGACAGAAAATGTAAACAAGTCAAACGTTTTACCAGATGGTGTTACTGCCTCATCCGCGCCCTCGAATAGTTTTTCAGAAACTGGGATAATTAAAGGTGGTCATGCAAACAGTACAGTGCAACAAAGGAGCCCGAGAAAATCAATTAATTGTCCTGAAATAAACCAAAGTAAGGAGCCACCTGCTTGCAGCAAGTCAGGTCGTCTCAACTCCGTGAAGCATAAACTTAAGAAGTTTAAAAATCAAAGTGTGGATGATAAAACACTGATGGATCTTGTGTCATCGAATCCTTTTAGACATAGTATTGAATCATTGAAAGCTATCAGAGAACTTAATATGGAGAGACAGAAGAAAGAGTCAGACATACGGACAAATAAAACGACCGATCATGAAACAATGGGGAAAGGATATGTGCAAGAGAAATCAGAAAGCAAGACTGGGAGCAAACCGAAGTGGTCGAAAAATACTGTTGTACTACCGGTCATACCTGGAACTCGGAAATTGAAGACCGTTTCCAAGGATACAAGTAATCAAAAAGTAAGGAGTTTTGAGTCAACGAATAATTTCCATGACAGAAAAAAACATTTGTCAAGCAGGTCTAACCTAAAGGAAACTGAAAATGAGAATTACGACAAAGGAACGAAAAAACATGCCTCTCTATTGAAAAACTGTTCAGATGCAACGATAGATTTATCTTCCACTGAAACATTTTATCTAGCTAAAACTACACATGTGCCTACTTCTGACAAAACACAGTCTTCAGAATGTGGACAATCAGACACGAAGTCTCAGTGTTTCTCAGAAAACAATTTAGGGAGAGCACAAAGAGATAGAATGGAAACAAGTGGAGATTCAGCAAGAGGTTTAGTGAATCAAGTTGGCAAAAACATTGTGCGCAAAACAAATCAGACTTGTTTACAGAACATCACTAAGAAAAGGGTTTCGTTTGAAGGCGGTGGCATTATTCAACAAAACATTACAGGAGCTGACTACAGTTTACCACGCGACAGAAGAGATTCTTCAAAAGGAATCCAAAAATTGAACAATAAGGGTGTTACTTATAGCACGCTTATCAATGCGCAACAGCACACTGGCTTGAAGATTGTGTCTGCGCAAGGAAGTAAGGATAGGTGTTTGAATTCCGTTGAGGTTTGCAAAACATTAGAAAAGGAAAGACCTAGATCTGATGTGAAAGAGACTACCGTTTACGCTGTTGATGTCACTCAAACAAAAATCGCTACTGATACTTTTCATCCCAAGAAGAGATGGGCGAAAGATTTTCTTTCTATTCATAGAGACCAAAAATCAACTATGGCTGACGTTCAACAAAACAAGGTGGGAAGCAAAGCATTAGAACAAAACAAGAAAAAGCTAGCTATAGGCCAGAATGTACAGGAAACAGAGAAAAAACAAAATACGCCCTATACTGTTACTGAGAAAACAGAGAAAAAACAATATACGCCCTATACTGTTACTGAGAAAACAGAGAAAAAACAGAACACGCCCTATACTGCTACTGAGAAAACAGAGATAAAACAAAATACGCCCTATACTGCTACTGAGGAAACAGAGAAAAAACAAAATACGCCCTATACTGTTACTGAGGAAACTGTTACTGAGGCCAGGCATGTCAACAAAATGGTTAGCAACGGCGAGTCAGTTGACCAAGCTATAAACAAAAATGTTACCGAATTATTCCTTCTGCAAGACTCGAACGTTGACCACGAAGAAGTGATTGACGAGAAACTTCGCGAGGATGTAATAGTAATGAATGAATCTGACCTATCCTTATATCCACAGGAAACAGACTTTGTGTCAGAGACAGACTTCAACGACAAATTTAGAGTCGATACATCAACGGGGGATGACGTGGTAATTATCTATTATAAAACAAACGAAAGCAAAGAAATGAAAAAAGAGAAACCTGATGAAAGCAAGAGCTCTCACGAGCTTCAAGACACACGTGTAAACAGTTTAACAGAGGAAAGTGGAAAAACAAAGAAAATACACACGGATGGAAAAGGATCCAAATCGGAAACAGCCACAGATGTTGATCCTTACATTGAAACAGAGATTGGGGATTCGGAATCTAGTCATTTGGATGCAAAAAAAGGAAAAAATCTTGAGAAAAGCAAGAAAAGAAGGAAAAACAGTACAGAAAAGAAAGCAAAGAAAGGCAGAAAAAGAAAGCCAAAAGCTGCCAAGAGTGCTTGTTCGGTCGACTGTAAAGCCGAGGAATTGCAGAAAGCTATTCGAATCCAAAATGTTATCGAGGAACAAAAAAGAATCCTCGATATTCTGACAAGAAGGAAACCCTCGGAATCGAGAATTCCTCCCCAAAACAATAGCAGAAGGTGTCAAAGTGTCAGTGAAAATGAACTAATTGACATGGAAGCAGGTTTCTCAAGAGGAACACCTAGCTCGACCCCAGTTCAACTCCTAGAAAAAGTCAAACAAAGCGACGATTCTGGAAGGAAGAAGGGGATACGGATTAAAAGAAAGAATAAAATAGAAATCAAACAGGAAGGAGAGGGTGCACCACTTAATTCAACAGAAAGTCAAATATTGTCATCCATAAGTACTGGAAATATTTATCCAGCGCTAGGAATCGACATATTTGACATAGGGTAAGTTAATTATAATTATTAATTTTTTGTGGGGTATCATAATAAAAAAATTAAAGTAAACGATAATTAAATATCAAGACAAAGTTAAATTTTTAGTGAATGGTTGTAAAGAAAGGCTTCGCGTTCTGATTGTTGTCTGTTCACCTCCTCTAGATATGACGTGTTTCGTGATGATTCAGGAACAGAGACTGGGGGACTAGTCCTACATCCGGGCTTTGTTCTTCCATACGTTCTTGTGAATGGCTTCCAATACATTGCCTTGGCAGACGCACACAAGTTGTTTCCTGGATGCCGAAAAAATTGTAAAATACTGAGGAATACATTGAAGAAAGAGCCAGCATTACAGCTGACTTACTGTACTTGGGAACAGGTAAGTTAATTTATTTCTTTTAGAGATCGTACTATTTCTCTTCATAATTAACTTATATATATACTGAATATCTTGACAATTTTCAGCTCTATGTATTGGATCTGATCTTCTTTGCCAAAGGACGAAGGCTCGTGACGGGGGACCCGATGATAAGATGTGATATACTGATTGGTCGTTACCAGGATCTACTCTGTGCTTTATGTCAAAGACATTCAAATGATACTAAACACAAATGTTCTTACTGAAGGACTTGTACCCTTATAGTAAAACAGAAATACATATAATTTTTTAAATTGAAAAATGAATTAACAATTTTTAAACAAGTTCTAGGTAAAGTGTTTTGGACATAATGTGTGATAATGTTCAACTACATGTAAATATTTTTAGTGCATTGTATTTATTATTATTCTCTCTGCATGTAATTATTTTTTATATCTTTTTTTGGCCTCTTAATCCAAAGAATCAAAAAAAAAAGAAAGAATCCAAAGTTGATATTAACAGTTATAATTACTGTGTTATTGTTACTGGATATCTTTGTTTGAATTTGCCTTACCCATCTCATTCTAGATATAAGATTATTATTATATTCTTATGCTTATCACTCTATGTATCTTTTTACAATAAATTTACAATCATTCACAAATTTACAATAAGTTTATAATTATATTAATTTATAAAGAATTGCTATTTTAATAGAATCATGATCCACAGAACCGTTTCATGTCTAGTTGACAGGCGCAAATCGTCGGACCAAACGAGACGAAAGCGTCGAGCCTGGATTGGAGGCCTTAAAACTTAGATGAACTCACTTTGATCTGAGTCTCACTTTCCCCCAATAAGTACATGTTCTTGCGTATCGAATCAACTGGGAGACATAAACTCCTTATGCAGGTGATAATGTATAAATAAGGGAAGCTGACAATAGAACAGTTGAGATATCACACTTATCATAGAGTTTAGTTATCAGTTTGCCATCAATGTCTTTCTCTAGTAGAACGTCCAAACATGCAATAGATGTGTCATTCTCTGTAGTAACTTTTATTTCGAGTTCAATGGAATGCATCAAATTAACTTAAGAATGGATCTAAATATTGTTCATTGATCAAACGTCGTCAATATATCTAAATGTCGAGTTGAAGGCCGCAGCAAGTTAGAAATTTCTTCTTTTTAATGTAGAAGATATCTAAGGTCAAGATCTAGTAAATGAGTTCAGACTGTCTTTTTGAAGCTAGATCCATTATGACGTCATAATTGATTTAAACTTTTTCCCCGTACTTCATGGCAGTTATAGAATTATGTAGAAAATGAAGTATTTTTATAGAATTCAATTTGAAATCATGTCAAAAGTAACCCCGATACCTATATTCAATTAAATATCATTTTAAAGTAAAGGTCAAGAAGATACGAAAAACCGTTTTAAGAGAGACTGTGGGCAATATTGATACATTTCCTTTTTCTTTGATGGAAAAAACTCTGAAATTTATACCTGACTCTCTTCATTTTACATTGAAAATGACAGTTTAAAACATGTTTTTTTTCGTTGAGTTTACCTAAAAATCATGTCCCGAAACACCTTATTTTACCAAACTATATTTGTAAAGAACTATTAAAAGAACTCGTCCCTCAAATTTGAAAAATGTGTAGGCACCTTTCATTTACTAGATCTTGACCTTAATAATTTTGCTTCATATGAATTAACTAAACAGGTCTGCTAATAACAGTTCACAATTAGTACCCTTGGAAACAGATTGTTGGAAGACCTGGTTTCCGAAACCATATATGGATATTGTCATTGAGAAGTACAAGCATCGTTTTAATATCCACCTCGGAATACTTGTACTTGTGTATAGAATCAAAATGGTTTGTTTTTTTTTTAAAATAAGATTGCAAATGACCAATGACAAGGTATGCTAATTTACGAGTTTAACTTTTATGAGGCAGTCTATGTCAAGAAACCTGGTCGATCTTTTATTTATCGTGAGGAATGGTTGTATAAAGTGTTGAAAAGTTATTGAATCTGATAAAATTTTATGATTTCAAATTTTAAAGTTTCTTAGGGATTTTTATTATCCACATCAATTAAAACCACTTCTCGAAAATGTTTGTACAGTGCTCCTGAAGTTTCTCCTTCACTTCTGTTAACATTTTCGTAAGGAGTAGAGGAGACTCAGTAGAACATTTTCTAAGTCCCGCTATTCGTCTTTGTATAAGGAATTTTATGAATTTTAGGAATCTAGTATAGGTATATGGTAACTCAGATTCGATTTGGTTGTTGGGAATGACTTACTTGACTTATTCCTTTTCGCTTCTTGGGGAGCATAGGGCCGCAACCACACCGCGCCATCGGACTCTGTTTTGGGCTATGTTTTCTAATTTGGTCCAGGTAAAACCTGCTTCTTTTGCCTCCATTTCCACGATCTTTCTCCATGTTTCCCTGGGTCTCCCAACCCTCCTCTTTCCTTGTGGATTCCAATCCAGAGCCTGTTTTGTGATATTGTTTGAGGATTTGCGTAAAGTGTGGCCTATCAAACCCCATTTTCTCTTCTTAATGTCAATATATATGGGATTTTGGTCGGTTCTCTCCCATAGGCTGTTGTTTGATATTGTGTCAGGCCATCTGATGTTAAGGATATGGCGGAGACATTTATTGATGAAAGATTGTAGTTTGTTGTTTATTGTTTTAGTTACCTTCCAAGTCTCACAACCCTATAACAGAACTGCTTTAACATTTGTGTTAAAAATCCTGATTTTGCTGTTGATGTAGAGTGCTTTAGAACTCCAGATTTGTCTGAGGGTATTGAAAGCATGTCTTGCCTTATTAGTTCGGCTTTTGGCATCGTCATCTGCGCCACCGTCCTTGTTGATAATACTCCCAAGATAAGTGAATCTGTCAGTTTCTTTGATGTTCTCCCCATTTAACTGGATTGATATCTACTGTTTGTTGTTGATTCTCATCACCTCTGTCTTCTTAGTATTTATTTTAAGGCCAGTGTTCTGAGCTTCTGATGCCAATCGTGATAATTTCTCCTGAGCATCTTGTTGCTGCTGCGAGAGCAGGTCAATGTCATCTGCAAAATCCAAGTTCTCAAGTGTTTGGTGAAGGTCCACTGGATTCCGGTCTTTCTGCCATTTGTTGTTTTCTGCATGATCCAGTCAATTACTATCAGGAATATGGTTGGTGAGAGGATGCAGCCCTGCCTTACTCCCGTTTCCATATTAAAAGGATCTGTGAGCTTCCCATTGTGAATGATGTGACATGTGGCATCGTCATACAGATTCCTGATGACACTTATGAACTTTGGTGGAATTCCATAATGCCGCATTAATGCCCCGGTTTTTGACCTATCCACACTGTCAGGGCCTTCTTAAAGTCCACGAAGATTGAGTAAAGAGGAGACTGCCATTCAATGGACTGTTCCATGATAATACGTAGTGTGGTAATGTGATCTGTGCATGATCTGTCCTGGCGGAACCCTGCTTTCTCTGATCTCAGTTTCTTGTCCAATGCTCCTTTCATTCTTTCCAAGATTACTCTTGTTAGGATCTTACTGGTATTGGATAAAAGCATGATGCCTCGCCAATTTCCACACTGCGACAGGTCCCCTTTCTTTGGTAGTTTAACTAGGTATCCTGTTTTCCACGCATCTGGTACTTTTCCCTTTTCCCATATCTTTTGCAGAAGTGGTTGTAACATCTCTGCTGACTTTGTTGGAATAGCTTTGAGTGCCTCAGGAGGGATACCATCTGGACCAGCTGTCTTTCCATTTTTCAGTGTCTTTATAGCCTTGGTGATTTCTATTCTAGATGATGGTCCTGCATTGATGTTAAGTTCTTCTATCATTGGTGGTATACTTGCAAGACTGGGTGGTGGTGGTCGATTAAGAACATTAGAACTAGTGCTCTACCCATCTAGCTCTTTGTCCTACATCGCTAGTGATAATTTTGCCTTGTTTTTCCCGCACTGGGGCGTTGGTGTTCACATTTCTTCCAGACAGTGTCCTAGTTATTTCATAGAGCTTTTTCATGTTGTTTTGTCTGGCTGCTCTCTCTGCCTCTTCAGTCATGTCATGGACGAACTGTCTCTTGTCCTTCCTGGCACTCTTTTTAACTTGTTTAACTATATTCTGTTCTCATTTTCTCCATTTGCTGAGTATTCTGACACTGGTTGATGTTTTGCTTTAATCTTTCACTTTTCCCCATGATCTTGCTGTCATCCACTCTTTGTGCTCCCTCGTTTTCTTGCCTAGGACTCCACTGCATGCACTTTTCCAGGTGTCTTGAAGCTTTACCCAATGATCTTCTATGGTTGTTTCTGCCAGATACTCTAGTGCCTCAAACTTGTTGTTTTTTGTAATTTTGAACTCCTATCTTTTCTCTTTGTTTTAAAGAAACTGAATGTTGAACTTGTAGTTGGGCGTGTTAGATTTGTCTTCGAATGCACTGAGTTTCATCCTCAGTGTAGCAGTAACAAGTTGGTGATCTGAGGCTGCATCTGCTCCTCGTCTTGTCCTGACATCTAGCATACTTCTTCTCCACTTACGCATGATGGTGATATGATCTATTTGATTCTCTGTCTTTCCATCCGGGGAAATCCAGGTTTTTTTGTGTATCTCCTTGTATGGAAAGATGGTACCTCCTATAACTAGATCATTGAAAGTGCAAAAATCTGTAAAAAGTTCTCCATTTCATTCAAGTTGCTGATGCCATGTTTTCCCATGATGAGTTCTTTGTTCGTGTTGTTATCTCCCATCTTTGCATTAAAATCTCCCGTCACAATTTTTAAATCTGCGAGGTGCACGGTCTATATCAGTGACTGTATAATGCAGAGTAAAATTCTAAACAATTATGGACTCTTTCGGTGGTGAATATGGTTTGTTATTCACCAGAAAAATATCAATATTGACCTTGGCGAATATGGTTTGTTATTCACCAGAAAAATATCAATATTGACTGAGGCGAAGCCGAGGTCAATATTGATATTTTTCTGGTGAATAACAAACCATATTCACCACCTAAAGAGTCCATAATTGTTTTATTATATAGTGAAGGATTTGAATAAATAAGACATTGAAGGCTGCATGACTATACCTTTTTCATTAACGAACCTCTGTCGTTGAAAAATCAAAAAATTGTCCAGATTTCAACTTATAACTTCCGTATCCTTCCGCTGTGTGTAAAACATCGAAATGTTTGGGAAAAAAATCCTGCAATAGACTTGCCTAACATTTTTTTCTGCTCAGATACACGGCTGGCTCTTGTTGCAACCATTGTTTTCAACGTTGTTTAAGGTATTGATTTTGACGTCACAATGCCGCTGCACATGCACTGACCCTCCGGTGAATACGACCTCAAATCCAGTGAATATCCAGTATTATGAACCTTTTGCGTTTGTATAGATTATATAGGAACTATTTATAGACTATATAATAATTCCTTTTCCTGCTCCTCTGCTGCATTAGTTGGTGCATAGCATTGAATGATCGTTACCTTCCTTCCCTTGGAATTCAACCTGGCTGACATGAGTCTTGTGACACTGATTCCCATGCTTTCATTGCTTTTGCTCTTCTGGTGTCATCATTAAGGCAAACCCATGAGTATGCGCATGGTCCTGTTCCTCAAGTCCTGAGTAGATGACGGTCTCTCCTGATGATAAGCAGACTAGTCCTCTTCCATTCCACATTACTTCACATAAACTAAGTACCTTGATGTTATATCTTTTCATCTCCTTTGCAACTTGGGCAGATTTTCCGACCTCATATAGGGTTCTGATGTTCCAGGTCCCTATCCTAGTGTTTGCCTTAATCGAGAGAAGATTTTTCGGTGAACTGGCTTCCTGATGGCTTTCACCTGCACACATCATGAGCTCTTCTTGAGAGCCATCTTCCGGATCTAGGTTGCGAACTTGTTGTGATGTTGTTGCGGTTTCTGTAGCACGAGCTTTTTTTTCGGGGGGGGGGGGGATAGAGTTGCTAGCAACAGAGAAAAGTTTGGCAAGGAAGTAATGCAGACCACTGTTTTAATTTAAAATCACTGCCCAGATATTTTTATCTAATATGGAGATAACGAACAGTAATCACTCAAGCTAAAAGTCCATCGAAACAATACAAATCAGAGAGCAGAGCAAACATGGACTTCTGAGAAACATCAGAGGTGGGATCAGGTACCATGGATCGAGGAGAAAGCATCCCCTGTCGACCAGGCACACCCACCGTGTACTCATTGTCATGATCGGGAAACAAAACGGAAAAATCTTCGTAAAAAGTATACAGTTTCTCATCTCGCTGTCACTGAATTGTCGCATATGACGTCACAGCAGTATGGCGCCGAAATCCGATTGAAATATGCATATCGCCGTATTTGAATTTCAACTCCTAATTTCTCTTAAATATGCTTACAACAACCTTTATTTTATTCAATATTTTAATAAACAAGGTTGTAGATAATGTTTTCCAGAAAATTATGGATTTTTTAAAAACATGGGACAAGTCCTTTAATTCAGTATTTAAATATGACTTAATAATTAGTACATAAAACGTCAGTCAGCATTGGACTTACAAATAGATTGTATTTGCTGACAAGGTCATTGCATCGACTATAGACCTTGCAAAGTGATTACTTTACACGAGGCCGTTGATATCCTTGCTTCATCATCTTGTTTCTCAATAAGTATAATTGTTCGTACGTAGGGAATGCTCTTGCGTATCGAATTAACTGGGATATATAAGTCCTATATGCAGGTGATAAGGGTATATTGCTACATAAATAAGGGAAGTTGAAGATAGAAAAGTTAAAGTCATCACGTTTATCATAAAGTTTGATGTTAGGTTACCATTAACGTTTTTCCTCTAGTAAAATCTAGTAAAATATCCAAATATGAAACAGATGTGTCAGACTCTGTGGTATTTTTTATTTTAAGTTCACTGGGATATATCGAGTCGACATACATGTATGAATGGAAGTACATGTAACTATTGTTAATTGATAATACGTCGTCGATATACAGTGCTACCTCGGTATATTGCCAACTTTTGTCCAAGACAGATTTTGGCATTAAAGCGAGGGTGGCAATATAACGAATTCTGCCATAAATTACAATTCAGTTGGTTATCAAAACAAAATAAATATATTACGTAATTTATTTCAGTTACAATCTATCTATGTCACATGTGTATAGGGACAGCTCTCGTTTCTTTATGGGGAAAAATGTCATTATTATTGTTTTTTTTTTCTTTGTTTACAATGTTTTGACTGAAAAGAAATTAAATACTAGAATATTGAACACATCAATTTCCTGTGTCATGCTCTAAGAATTTGATTACCGGATGACAAAGATGTCAGTGGCCGTTATGGCCTCTTGGTATAAAATAGGGTTTTGAGAATTATCATTAATTTCATCTGAATCGAAAGTAGATTATTTCACCGTCTCAAGAATTTCTGAATCAGTTAAAAAGTTCTATAAAATTAATATTGTCAATTAGAGACGCAAGCATCTTTTTATGCCCCCGGATCGAAAGATCCCGGGGGTATATTGTTTTTGTCCTGTCTGTCTGTTTGTCTGTTTATCTGTTTGTCCGTTTGTCTGTTTGTCTGTTTGTCCGTTTGTCTGTCTGTTTGTCTGTCTGTCTGTTGTCAACTTTAACCTTGCCCATAACTTTTGATTGGTTGGAGCTATGACTTTCATATTTCACATGTGTATTCCTTGTGACAAGACCTTTCTTTGGGTACCTTCATATTTGACCTTTGACCTTGACCTTGGAGTTTGACCCACTTTAGCAAAATTTTATGAGACTTTAACCTTGGCCATAACTTCTGAACAGTTGGTGCTTGGGGTTTCAAACTTCACATGTGTATTCCTTGTGACAAGGCCTTCCTTTGGATACCAACAACTTTGACCTTTTGACCTTGACCTTGGAGTTTGACCTACTTTTGAAAAACTTAAACCTTGGCCATAACTTTTGAACAGTTGGTGCTTAGGGTTTCAAACTTCACATGTGTATTCCTTGTGACAAGACCTTCCTTTGGATATCAACCACTTTGACCCTTTGACCTTGACCTAGGAGTTTGACCTACTTTTGAAAAAACTTTAACCTTGGCCATAACTTTTGAATGGTTGGAGCTAGGGCTTTCATATTTCACATATGTAATCCTTGTGACAAGACCTTCCTTTGTATACCAACCACTTTGACCTTTTGACCTTGACCTAGGAGTTTGACCTACTTTTGAAAAACTTTAACCTTGGCCATAACTTTTGAATGGTTGATGCTAGGGCTTTCATACTTCACATATGTAATCCTTGTGACAAGACCTTCCTTTGTATACCAACCACTTTGACCTTTTGACCTTGACCTAGGAGTTTGACCTACTTTTGAAAAACTTTAACCTTGGCCATAACTTTTGAATGGTTGATGCTAGGGCTTTCATACTTCACATATGTAATCCTTGTGACAAGACCTTCCTTTGTATACCAACCACTTTGACCTTTTGACCTTGACCTAGGAGTTTGACCTACTTTTGAAAAACTTTAACCTTGGCCATAACTTTTGAATGGTTGGAGCTAGGGCTTTCATACTTCACATATGTAATCCTTGTGACGAGACCTTCCTTTGTATACCAACCACTTTGACCCTTTGACCTTGACCTAGGAGTTTGACCTACTTTTGAAAAACTTTAACCTTGGCCATAACTTTTGAATGGTTGATGCTAGGGCTTTCATACTTCACATATGTAATCCTTGTGACAAGTCCTTCCTTTGGATACCAACCACTTTGACCCTTTGACCTTGACCTAGGAGTTTGACCTACTTTTGAAAAACTTTAACCTTGGCCATAACTTTTGAATGGTTGATGCTAGGGCTTTCATACTTCACATATGTAATCCTTGTGACGAGATCTTCCTTTGGATACCAACCACTTTGACCTTGACCTTGACGTTTGACCTTTATTTAAAAAACTTTAACCTTCGCCATAACTTTTGAACAGTTGTATCTAGATCTTTCAAATTTCACAGGTGTATTCCTCGAGACAAAACCTTTCTTTGGGTATCAACATTTTTTATCTTTTGGCCTGGATTTTGACTTGCATTTGAGAAACTTTAACCTTCGCCATAAGCTGCCATACGGGGGCATCAGTGTTTCACAAACAAGTCTTGTTAATATCTACTTCAGAGTACCTGTGTGTACAATCAGAATGTTTTTAATAAAATAATTCTGCAAAAAGTCCAGTGAGATAACTAACAAATGCACAATTTGTAATCAAACCATCACATGTTTTGCAGTTTTTGGAAAAACATGTAGAAGTAGAAGACATGGGCTCTGTAAAAATCATCAATTGAAATATATCTCTAATTGAAACTTTACAATCATTCAATTTTTGTATTTATACCAAAAATGGTTATCTGACGACTGTACATAAATATAGAGATACATGTTCGGTAGTTAAAATCAAAAATTGAAGATATAAAGAACAGTGGTCATTATCAAAAGTCCATTTAAACAAAACAAATTATTATCAGAGCAAACAAACTCTGAGAACAGGTGTGGAACCGGGTGCTATGGAGGAGTGAGCATCTTCTGCTGACCGGTGTTGCATAATCCGGTCACACTCGCCGAGTGCTTCTTGTCATAATCGGGCAAACGGACACTGAAAATCCGCAGTCAGTTCAGTGTGAATATTGTATGAAAAATATCAATCTGCATTCGATCCAACGTCAGATTTGCAAACATTTAGATAATTTAATACGAGTTGAAAATATATGAACTATATAAAACAAAAAAAAACCTGGAGGTAAATGCAAACGCCTGCTTGGATGATGCATACTTAAAAATGGGAGAGTTCGACCAAATTGGAGGGATTGGGAGGCTGGGGCAAGCGACCCTTGAATGAAAATTGCTATATACTAAATCTCAAAAATCGGGACACACATACACACACACTGCAAGCTTGCTAGCAACAAAATTACTACGGTGTAAAAACTTCCTTGATATTACAGAAAAGGAAAAAAGTCTCATTTTATGAATTATCCATCAGTAGCTCAAAACATTTCTCTTGTGTTAATTTTTAATAATAACAGACAGGGCAGTATCACTTAATTCTGACGAAAGTGATGGTAAAAATATCCACAGTAGATTTTTTCAGTGAGCAACACGTAATCTACTCCCATTTCATTCTGAAAATCAATTTAATGGAAAGTATATTTCTAATTCTTTACAAACAGAGCAACAACATGGACACAAAAGGAAATTACGGTTGCCCTCTCTAACCATGCAACCTATCTTTTTGATTATGTTCTTAGAATACATACTTATGCGCAGATTTCTTGTTAACATTTCAGCAGTGTCAATAACACATTAACTGCAGAAAAAAAATCTTTGACAAATGAAGCACAAACATAATTATGTATTATGTTCATTCAGTACTACAAAAACACATCAATATCTAGATTGTCTGATACGTTTCGAAATCATAGACAAAGGCATAATATGATAGGACAAAATATGGATAGAATATTCGATAGTTTGTAAGTTTCATAAAATGTGCTGTTTTATTATAGCGCATCAAGTTCGCAAAAATGATATAAACATAACATAAAAATTGATAAAGTAGGTTTCTGTTCATATTATAATTATTCCTGTACATGCAGGCCCATAGGAATCAACTTCTGTGGGTTGGGGGGGGGGGGGGCACAGCCATGCATTTTCAGTTCGGGGGAGGGGCACTATCAACTATCAAAAATTCCTTGACAAACAAAAAAGAGACCATCCGACGTTTTTTATTGAGGGGACACAAGCTAGTTCTTTGCAAATTATATATGACACTTTTTTAAAGTTCACTATTTCTTACATCCAAAGTAGAAATTTAAAATGAAGTAATTATATGACAAAAAATGCAAAAGAAAATAGAGGCATAAAAGTCCTGTTTAAGTGTGTATAATTACTGTAAAAATTCTCTCCTCATTGCTAAAATTATCCCATTTATATAATTACCATATATAGCACTCTTACTCTTCCTGGCTTTCATTACAATCTAATGATATTTTATAGCATCATATTAATCTAGCTGTTTCCCCAATAGTCTAATTACCGTATGTTCCTGAATTGTAGTTTACATAACCATAGCTTATTTACTGATAAATTTTCACAATTAATGAATCTACGATTATCACCAGTTAACATATTAAACTAAACTTATATTACTTAGAAAGATAAAATAAATTGTTTTTATTGTTTAAACTCAAGGTACGAAGTCCAGTTGTCCTTCCTGTTACAATTTTAAAGGTAAATGAAGTGACAGTAACAGGATGGACTAATCTAATATAAATCCCTCGTTATTAAGTATAATGTACTCTTTTTGCATCATCGAGATATTGAAATAATTTCTTTGTAGCTTAGTTCATCTAATTTTTAAGCAGATTAAACAAATTAAAAGTTCTTCCTTATTTGAATGTAACAGATAGGACATATTTTCTTTCTATACTTCCAGTGAAACAAACTCATCGACCTCTGTGCCTTTCTTTTTTCACTTTCAAATGGCGCTCATTAACTTGAGACAACAGAAAATGATGAAATATTGAGGATTATGAGAAGAGCTCCTGTGAAAGGGAGATAACTTTTTTATAACATTTTCGTTTTGGTAACAGGGATGACATGAATTGGTAGGACATGGCACGTCCTAAATGTTTAATGCACAATACTAGTATTTAGTGGGAAACATAAGTAAAACACCTATATTACATTAATCTGTTAATGAATTCATATTAATATGATGTGCAAAATTTGTACATATCTAGACGGGATAACGTTTTTTCCATCACATAATTGAGCACGTTATATGGTTACAGACTACTAATTTTACCCCTATTTCATTGACCACGCGAGTAGTGCCAGTTTAAAAATAGAGGTTTTTTCTTAAGAATTCTTTGGGATGTATATGGGGTGGAATGGGGTTATTTTTGGGCATAGATGGAAAGGAGAGGGTCTGAAAAAAATTATAAAATTGATAATAATGGGAAATTTTGCTTTTAAGCGCGTAGTAGGAAGGGTGTAAAGAGGCCCATGTTTACCCTTTCCTCGAAGGAAAAGTGAAATAATCAGGGTAGGGGTTATTTGCGATGCCATAGCAGGACTTGCAGACTATGAATTTTCCCGAGAGCCTGAAAAATTTTTGGACTTGAAATGTTGTTACTCTATGCCAAGTTTCAGGTAAGTTGAGCCGGTGTGATTTTTTAAATTAATTTTTACATTATAAGGGAATGTATAGCAAAATAATTGGTAGTCTGTGTCCATATAAAATTTCTGATGATGTGAGATGACTTTTCTGCGTTAATTTTTAATGAGAAAGAATACAATAGTTTTAATTAAACGCCTGGGAGACGATCAAAACATAACTTGTAAGCTGTATAATCATTTACATTAACCGACGGGAAAAACAGTTTTCCTCTAATGAATATTTTTCCTATTTTCTGATCAAAAGACAAGAAAGTGGACATTTTTTGAAAATGACCCACGTGCCTGAATGTGGCGCGCTATATTTTCATTTTATTATTAGACAGGGCACCGTTGCCAGGTTTCTGAAAAGGGTATGTGCGGGGAAGGGTCTTGGAGGGTAGGGAATCCCTATCTCTGAGCAACGTTGGGACGTTTTATGAAAATGAGTGCGGCGTATATGTACTTTTGAAATAATTAAAGGTGTTTGTTTTGGGTTTTTGATGTTGTTCTTATGCTGTTTTGTAGACCAGTATATTATAAATAATATACTTATCTTTAAAAAGAAAAAGATGGTGTGCTCAAATTAAAATTAATACGGTCGTCAAAAAAAAAATCACGTTTTTTAAGATTTTTCCGGGATTTTTGTGTTTGAAACGGATTCTTTCCAAACTTTGTTTTATTTAGTTGGGCGACACTAATGAGCGTCAAAAATGTAAAATATGATTAGATTTTCCGTTTCATTTTTCATCAGTAATGCAGATGCCTGATTAAAAAGTTGCAAGAAAACTTTTGATCGTTTTTATTTTTAATAATTTAGAGAAAATTTTAAAACATCCATAGCATGAACCATTACAAAAATATTACTTGTGTTGCTGTTTAAATTTGGACTGATTAGCTGTCTCCCAACGCGTTCAGCCATCAAGGTTGGAGGAGGCAAACTAAGGTTTTCTTAGCAAATCGTGGTGGTTTTTAAGAAACAAAGCACCTAATAATTGACAATTTCTTCCTGTTTACAGGTATTCTTGTTGTTGTAGTTGTCAATTATTAAACTTTGGAATGACCACACATAGATTTGTCGAATGCACAAAGGCTTTATTTGTGCAGAGGTGCATCACGAGGCCATTTGAGAATTTTACATGTCCTATGAATAGTTTCATATTTTCAAAGTATCTGCATGATTGTACATAACAAGAGTGAGACAATCAAGTAGATATTAGGTAAATTTGAGATGGTGCATATGGTTGTGAAGTTCTAATATGGCCTTGGAGAGGGGGGATAGAATGGGGTGCTGTTGATGAAGTGTATTATAGACCAATGTCGTGTATTATAGACTTATGGACGTCAAAGGTACATAAAGGTCATCTGTGCGTATTTAGAATGTTTTATGTAGAATGTTGTTAAATTGTGACAGTTATTATGTGTATGGTAACCACATGCACTTTTCATTTCAAATAATACGAAACATTTTTACAATACTGGAGACATTTTCTGCTAGTCATGCTAATGGAGGTAGATAATACCCATGTGTGTATCTTCTGAATTTGTCTGAAAATCAATTTAAGAAATTATTTAATATCAGAGAAATCGATTAAAAGGCAGGGCAGATGTAGAAATGGATAGATTCTAGAATTTAATTACCACTGACTTCTTGTGCTTCTTTTTTCCCTGAAAATGAAATTAAAAGTAATTTGTGGTAAAACTTCACAAAGTAAGTAAAGTTTACTAGCAAAGCTAGAAAAAATTTCTAGTCAAACTGGCCTAGCTTGTTTTAAAGTTTATGTTTTGTTTATGTTTAGCCCAGGCATGTATGGTTAAATAAGGGATCCCATGTATCCATTCTCATTAACCTATAGGATTTCTGTATCCATTTATTGTTTGAAAGAAGCATAAATGGATAAACTCTGGGTTAAAGACAATGAAAGGCATTGATCTGAACTATTAGAATGAATATTGGGTTGGTTATGTTGATTATTTCATTCTTAATAGAAAAAAAGATAATGAGTACATATATTGTCATGACTTTTGCTGCATGTGTATAGGCATTTTGCTAATAAAAATGTAAAAGGCAACTGAATTTGAAAAAAAATTAAAATTATTAAATTACTACATTAGTATAAATAAGATAAAACAAGAATATATGTAATGATATGAATTTCCAGGTTTTGTAAAAAATGGAACAGAGTCAGACGATTGTAGCAGATCAGCCAATGGTGGATGCCAGCAAGATAAAGACAGAAAACATTAATTCAGTTTATCAGTCTTATGTCCAGTATCCAACCACTGGACAAAATTCCAATCAACAACAGCAGGCTGCACCAGTCAACCAGCCTAAGTTGTCCAATAAGAACCCAGTCATGCATATTAATGAACTCAGAAAAGGTAATTAGGCAAACAGAGAGCACCAATAGAAAACAAAGGTTCTGATTTCATGGAAGCACAATTCATGTGCTTTGCACTCTTTATTCTAATTAGATCTTTGATCTGATATATTCCATTGAACTAGAAATAAAAGACACCACAGAGTGTGACTCAGCTGTTTTATACAGTGATGATTCTGTTCTGATATTTAGCGGAATTCCGCTAATTTGAATCCAAAAATCCGATAGGAACGAGTGTTTTCCAATGTTTTAGGTACTTTCTAATTTTGCATCGATCCATGCCCGTTTTTGTCTGGATGGTTTATTCAAGTTGTTTAGTCCGTGTTTTGTTCTAGTCTGCATCATTCAGACGTTTGGTTTTATCTCCAAGTAAGGTAAACACAAACGTAAGAGTGATTCAGACTTCCTTACAATGGCGTGGCAGTTTATTCAGCCAGGTTAGGATGTAACAGTTGTTGAACAAACTGTCAAACTTCAATATTTGTCACTCATTTAAAACCTTTTTAGGACTCCATAAAGCCTTTATTTCGGCACCCCTTGACCCACGAAATATTTCAGATATTTTTGCCAATTCATAGAATTATCACTGTTTATATGTAATGGTGCGGAAACTCTAATCTATGGTTGATAAGATGACTTGTTTGTAACTGTGGTTAAGTCTAATGTTGACTGATGTCTTTCATACAACAAGTTTTTAAGCCATTATTTTCATGCTGATTTTTTTTTCATTTACCCCATCATGACAGGGTGCACATGTCAAGTGTGACCAGCCAACAGATGATGCTTACTTCTCCATGTCATCTGATCTCACCTCTGTTTTTCAGAGGTCTGTGTTGGCTCGATCTGCTTATAATTTGTATTGTTTAAATGGACTTTTGAGAATGATCCCTATTCGTTACCTTCACCTGTCAATCCTATACTTCATATGCACAGAGAAGTATGCAAGCAGGTCAAAGAATATTTTTTTTATTGTTTCATACTTTTTGAATTTTTTTTTTAATCATAAATTATGTTAAAATGTTGAACAGCCATTTTAGTCTAGCTACAATGGGTGGCACTGTAGCTCTCTGCTCATCCATCCCAATTTTTACAGACCAGTGAGCTACAGATCTGCAGGTATTTTAAGTCTTGATATTCTCACTTCATTGCACCAAGATAAACATAATTTACTGTTTGAAATTATCAATTTGTGAGCTTTTTTTCAGTTATAGACTTCCTTTTATTTTTGATGAATATTTTTTAGGACTGGTGTATGATATCAGTACTGTGACCACAACGGAGGAAAATGTCATCGTGAAAACAGAAGCCTCCCAAACAGAAGATGGCCCCGGTCAGACTCTAGCAATCACTCCAGAAACAGCCAGCAAGAAGAAGAAGAAGCAGGAAACAGCCTATAGCTGTAATGTTAAGGTGGATGGAGAAATCTTCACTGGAACTGGAAGGTCACAGAGATGTGCCAAACTGGAGGCGTGTAAATATGCACTATTAAAGAAGTTCAACATTCTCTATGTACCAGGTATGTTTGAATTTATATGATTTTAGATAATCTGAATTAAAGTTTGAAATGGAATTCTTTGCCAGGCAGTTTACTGAGTATATATTTGTACATACATAAATTCACTGTATATATGCATGCATTTTATGTATTGTCACATATTTATCTTCTTTTCCTGAACTGCTGGACCAATTTCAACCAAACTTGAGACAAAGCATCTTTCAGTAAAGGGAATTCAGGTTTATTCAAAAAAGAATGTCACCATTTTTCAAGGGGAGAAAATTAAGAAGTTCAAATATGGTAATTTATTTTAAGGTCTTCTCAAAAACTACTCTGCCAAATAAGACAAAACATGTAAAAGTATGTATAAAGTATTCAGATTCAAGTTAATTCAAATCAAGGCCTCTGGATCTATGATAGGGCAACAATAGGGGCCAGAGGTTAAAATCGAAATAAACAGGAAAATTTTTTAGGTCATCTGAGTCACTCTTCCTCGGGGGCCATCATTTCATCAATTCAGAATCTACTCTATCTGGAAGCTTTCAAGTAAGTTTCATCTTTCCTGGTACAATGGTTTTTGAGATCATCTGAAATAATTTTTCCTATTTATACAATGTAAAATTTGGATCCCCAGTTGTGGCCCCACCCTAATAAGTTTTACATTTTCTGGTAGAATGGTTCTTGAGAAGATTTTTAGGTCACCTGAGTCACTCAGGTTACTTACTGCTATCTGTTTTATGCTGTCTTCACCCATCTTGCTTTTACATTTGAACATGTTCAGCTTCTTCTCTGGAGTTGCTGAACCTATTTCAAACAATGTTGGTAAATAGTACATGTATCTATGGACAAAAGGGTACAGAAATGTAACTTCAATGTCTCTGCTTCTTTACTCATGGGAATTCTTTAGACAAACTAAGTACATGGTTATGATGAGCAAGGGTGTCTCTTCTAAAATTACAAAATTCACAGTCTGGTGAAAGTAACAAATGAGAGCATAGATTGCACTGGCACACAAGCAAGTACATGTACATGTAAATAGATGAATTTTAAGAGTTGTTGCCAAGAACCAGACTGACTGTTTTGTCAAACCCTGATAATCATACTTCTTTGTTTTGGGGCAGCATATCTACATCTATAAGTTTACCTTATTTTGTTATATTTATTTTTGACCTCATGACCTTGATTTTAGAGTTTGACCTACTTGTGAAAAAAAAAACAATCATATACTGTTGCACTAACTTCTAAACAGTTGATGTTGGACTTTCTTTACATATTTTGCATGTGTATTCCTTGTGGCAAGAACTTTCCTTGGGTACCATTATTTTTTTCATTTTTTTTCTCCTATAACCTAGGAGATTGACCTACATTTGAAAAAACTTTCCATTGGCATTAGGGTGCCATAAGAGGGAATCAGTGTTTCACAAACACACCTTGTTTTTTAAAGAAATAATTTATGCAATAATGGAATTTGACATTCAGCAGTGATTAATCTTATGAGTTTGATTTTTTTTTAAATGGAAAGTTATTTATTTTATTTTCAGGTTATGAAAATCTTAGTGAAGAATCCAGCATTTTCACTGGGATAAAGAGAAAAAATCCAGGAGCTCCTAATGTCCCTAAACCCAAAAAGCAGAAGAGCAGTGCTCCTAAGAATGCCCTAATGGTACTGAATGAAAGGAATCCAGGACTAAGTTACAACGTGGTGTCCCAGACTGGACCCGTGCACGCCCCGACGTTTGTTATCTCTGTAGAAATTGATGGACAAACTTTCACAGGAACTGGAACTTCTAAAAAATCAGCAAGGCTAGCAGCAGCACAAAATGCCTGTAATGCATTGAACTTAGAATATGTTTCATAACAGAATTTTACACTTTTTTTAAAAGACTTTTTCATTTGTTTTACTGCATAGACAAATGGAATTTTGTAGGTACCTTGTTAAGATTAAAAAGTTATTGCATGAAAAATGAATGGAAAAAATGATTGCATGAAACAGATAGTAGACATATTTACGAAAGTTTTACCATTACTTCCAACTGATCTTTTTTGTTAGGGATTTTATCACAAGGCAGTGTTTTTTATGCCACTTATTTGTCTAAAGATTTGTTAAGGTTTTTAGGTTTGATTTAAAGAGATATGAAAGTATCAGTTGGTTCATGATGATATTTATGTTAATTTTGTCCTCCTAAATTTGAGGAGACATTGTCTGTCAGAAAATGACATCCAAGTATGGTGGGCCATGACCTAAAAGTAAATTATGAAGATGATATCTCAAAGGTGAAGGTCACAGAAGGGGACAGATGAGACATGTGTGTACATGTATATTATTGAAAGGCTGTGTTTTCAAATGAAAGTGTGTTGTTGGTTTCTGTGTACATGAACCTTAATGTTTTGTCAAATATTGGAAGATGAAATTTAAATCAGGATGATAGGGCATATTGTTATTTACCAATTGTATCATTGAATCTCACAGAACAAAGGAAAATTCTTTAATCTGTATTGCATTCCTTGGGAACAATCAGAAATAAAAATGATTGAACAATGTATGGCTTGTTTAATTTTGGATGTAGTATGATATTATAATGAACAAGTAAAAGGAGTATAAATTACTACTGGTACAAGTTTTATGATAGAGAAAATATGGACTGAAAGACTTTAGAGCAGGCAAATTGCATGATTGTAATGAGTAAGAAGCCCTTTATATTACATAAATCGTTAATCCATTGCTGCAGGGTTTCTACACTAAAATGAGCCATATGGTTATATACACATGTACTGAAGATGCATCAATCTTTTAAAATCTTTTCCCTGTGACAACCAGCATGAAAATTGTTTCAAGCTTTTGTTATTTGAATGAACAATTATTCACTTTCAAAATTCACGACGTTTGGGTCCAGGGCTAAGCCAATGGAGTTATAACAGTATTTACATTTAGTTGGAGGTTCACTTCAAATATAACACAAAAATAATTCCTGAGTCCCCCTCCCATTTTGGGCATTTCTGCACTACAATTTACCCCTCCTCCCCCCCCCCCCCCCCCCCAAAGTAATTTTCTGGACACAATAGTTATTATAAGTAATTAGGTATTACGCATTTACATAAGGTGTGAAACGAACTTCTACAACAAAAGACATACGATGTGAAACGCAAATTTAAAAAAAAAAAAAAGAAAACCCGAGGGAACGTATATCTACTTGTGCTCTCACAGTAACTGCGGGATGTTGAACAAAGGATTGTACGAAGTATTTTTTTTCTCATTAATTGTCAGTAAAAACTTCAAAGATGTATTGGCAATAAAATGTTACTTATCTTGTCTTGGTCATTTACAAAATAATAAAATTACAAAATATTCCGATTTTACACACAAGAGCTCTGAAGTTGTTATTAAAAAGATGCCTAAGTTTGTGATTGACAATATTTATGTAGTTTTGGAAATCAAATGTGCCCCGTTATTAGCATACCTTTTTTGTATTCATAATATGTAGCAGAATTTATTTAAAAACTTGCTCATGAGAAGAAGAAAACACTTGCTGTGGCCTTCAAGTCGACAGACGACGTATTATCAATTAACAATAATTACTTCCATTCATATGTCGACTCGATATATGTATCCCAGTGAACTTGAAATAAAGGACACCGCCGAGTCTGACTTAACAATAAAACTTTATGATAAACGTGATGACTTCCACCTTTCTATCGTCAACATCCGTTAAATAGCAATATACCTTTATCACCTGCATATGGATTTTCTGTCTCCCAGTTGACTCGATATGCAAGAGTACAATTTCTAAAACGAGGCAAGCTATTGACAAGTTGATGAAACAAGAATATCAACAGCCTCGTTCAAAGTCATCATTTCGCAAGTTCTATGGTCGATACAATGACCTTGTTATCAAAACAATGCTTTATTATTAAAATGTAAGGCAAATGCTGTCTGACGTTTTTCATACTAATTGTTAAGAGTTATTTACCCACTGAAATTTTTCTGTTATTTCCCGATCATAACAAGGAGCACACGGCGGGTGTGACCGGTCGGCAGGGGATGCTTACTCCTTTCTTGCACCTGATCCCAACTCTTGCGACCATAGAATTTGTTTTTAGAGATCCCTGTTTGCTCTGCTCCTGATTTGTATTTTTTCTATGTACTTTTGAGTTTGATTTCTGTTATCTCCATTTTTGATTCCATCACCAGTGAAAACAATTCCCACTTAATTGCGCGGGATTTCTTTCATTATAATAAAACTGAATAAAGTAAATCATTTTGCACTTTCACTATGATACCAAAAATGACATTCCATACAGTACCGTGAAACTTGTTACAAATTTAAAAAAAAAAAACCTAAACAATGGGAATCTAACTATTCCGTACATTTCTGCAATTAGGAAACATGTTCACGTATAATCCATTAGTGTCACTCGAAATAACATGAAAATAAAAATAAAAAAAATGATTCACTAAATTTATTTAAGGGAAAAAATCGTATACAGTACTATACTACGCACAAAAATGTTATAATATTAATATATTTACATTTGCTGTGTTTTTCCACTTAACCAAGTATGATATTGATCTGAGTTTATTTTTGGTGCTTTTAAACATTTCAATTGTAAATGTTGTTTTTTTTTAAAGTTTATTGTGAATTATTGGTGTGTAAATTACACAGACATGAAATATGCCTACGTGACAAGTCTGTGTGATTTACACTCCAATAACTCAAACAAAACTTAAAAACGTTCCTTATATATATATATAGTTGTAAACTACATTTGAAATAGCAAGAACAAAATTGTGCGACTTTTCCTTTAAAATTTAAAACGCAATTTTTCAGCATATTTCCCGATAAGGGTATGGTTGGAGGAAAATTAATATGCCGATTTTCATGGAGGTTTTCATCCTCTATTTATTAGTACACGAGAGGTTAACTAGAAAAGGAAAACAAGCAGGACTTCACAATGAATGCATGTCTTTAAATGCTATTGTTCTCATAACAGGACAGAATACTTTAAATAAATTCACTGTGTACGTTAGAAATTGTCATTTGAATTCTTCTATTGTGATGGACAATGATGGATATGACCATGCAGGCGATGTCAGTTTGGAGTGGAGTGCCATATACCGGAAACAGCGGCGGATTTTTCTTGGTTCGGATCTGTATAGGATATTTTGTCGACTTGCTACAATTCATATCCGTAATTTGTGTTAACAAGCTAGTATTCTGGCCTATTGTGTACATATACATTGTGTTTATATCCGCGTGTACGTGTATTTTCTTCTACACAGTTCCCGTTGAGTTCAGTACAGAAACAGAAGCCCTTCTGACGTTAGTGTTCTTCAAATCAACGTCCTTTACAAATGCTGCTTACATTTTCGCGCGCTTGCGCATTCAAGCAGACCGAATTCCTTTCAATATTGTACTCCAGTTAGTTTGTCTCATAGACCTGATTTTTAACCTGATTCAAACTTTACAATGTTACGGGCTCCTTTTGACACCACAGCGTGTTTGATGTCATGGATTCTATAGGCAGTGCGTCAACGATTTTCAGGACATCATTTCAAACAATTCCTGGATTGTTCTTGGAATTCATGTCTGATTCGAAATCAATCTTGAGGGGAAGATAATATTTGTTGATTATCTCAATCAATGTTTAGAAGTACAGAACCTTTTGTGCTTTATTGCTATAGAAGAGATCGTGTAATACCGTCTTGTCAAACCAATTGATCAGTGTCCACCAGGTGAATATTTGAAAATCCTCGGACGCTTTCTCAAACATATTTTGTATGAAGCACTCTATCTAAAATAACTTTGAATGGATTGCAAAACAGCCTCAAAATATTGCAATTATAACTACGTACACGTTAAAGCGTGTAGTGATAATTATCCAATGGACTGTTTGTATACAATCTGTACATCATTGAACACGAAAAAAAATACATTACCTGTTTTTATACCTTTTATTAAATAGTATTGTTTTAAAGATGCCACATCTCCCTTAATAACTTTTTTATTCCTAAGAGAAAAAACCCTACAGATATTTTTTTTTAATCATACGAGGGTTGACTTTTCCTAGGGTAGAGGGACCAAAGTGATCTTTAGCCTACTTCACACAAAACCTTGATTAGTCATATTGATATGGAAATATCCTCAGGTACATGTAGTGTAGATTCAGGTTTGTTTAAATCATGACCCCCGAAGGTAGGGTGGGACACAATGGGGATCAAAGTTTTAAATAGGAACATATAGGAAAAAATCTTTAAAATTCTTATTCTAAAGAACAGCAACGTTATTATTAGTCATATTGTTATGGAAGCATCCTAAGGTAGTGTACGTTCAAGTTTGTTCAAATCATGATTCTTAGGATAGGATATGGATTACATCTTCAAAAATCTTCTTCTCAAGATAAGTAAAGGTCATGATTATAGTCATATGAATATGGAAGCATGCATCCTCAGATAGTTTAGATTCAAGTTTGTTCAAATCATGACACCTGGTGGGTAGAGTGGGGTTACAACTGGGGATCAAAGTTTTACATACGAATATACAAGAGAAAAAATCTGATGATGAAGAACAGCAGGGCCATATTGACGCGTTGTAGCCCATGTACCTCTTTTAGCTGATTTTCTCAATTTAACATCATGACATCAGTTGGTGGCATCTATAGCTAGTTACCTTGATTTTTTTTAATAATATCAATACATTCTTTAAATATTTCATTTTGGATGTTATATTGCTAAGACAGCCAAAAACGACATATGTTGTCTTTGGAACCCATCATAGGACGCTTGCACATGTAGTTATTATTTCAAAATGGCACAATCTGCTTAAGTATAAGTTGAATTTAAATGCTTGAGCCTTTGAAATTTCATAAATCTACAATCAAGGTGGAATAGTTTTATTGCAATAATCAAAAGGTTAATGCTGGAAACACTTTAAACAAGACATTTTTTGAATTTCTCTCAAATTTCTAATAATTTTTTTCACAATAAATGATAGATGTTTTGTGTTAGAGTGCAATTAACACTACAAACACAAAAATCCTTAAAATTCACCCACTTTGAAAGGTGTAATTATATGTAATACACATGTGTAGATGAGTTGCTTGCACTTTTTGATGTGTTTTTAATTATAGCCCAAAGAGAAATCACTGAGGGGATAAAATAATCCCTTGTCTGGATGTGTGAATCAAAGTGTTTCAATTAGAAGCATAACATCTCTCTTTCGATTTAAGTATCACAATATATACATTATAAGGTTGTTTTAGTAGTTAATTACTTTCCAGTATAAATGTATTTATGAAGACATGAAAGAAATGGCGTACCTACTTAGGGAACATCCTTAAATAGTGCCGAACATTTCTGTATCAACTTTGCAGGAAAAAATATCAGTTTTATGTGTTCAAAGAACGGGCTTTATCCACTAGAATGTGCACTTTAAAACAATTCCACACACATCAAACGGTGGACTCTTGCGACGACTTATACAACTTTTAAAATCATATGAGGAAATTTATATTTACTAGTATCCAAAAGGTGTCAGTTGATATTATGGGCACTTAATTTTTCTAATTCAAGATAAAAATCGCAGTGACAACTAACGTGAAAGTTTATAATACAGTACAAATAAATGACCTATGGATTTCTAACATTTAATTTCCGGGGAAAAAAGTTGATTTTTGTGGCTATAAATTTGTGTTTAATGTTGATTGATTCATTAAATGAATCAAAGATGGTAAACTGACGACTTGCTTCAGTTGAATGGTTTCTAAATGTTTGTGCAATTTTAATTTTTAACTTTAATTTGTTGATCAAAATGAAATAGCACTTCTGACTTCCATTTACCGATAAAGTATTCCCTGCAGTTTGTATCTGCTTTTGTATCTGAAAACAGGGAATCATTGAGGTGTCCAGAGGATCAATGCAGATCTACTAACTATTTATCTGACACAGGCGCTGCTGATCACTTCAGCAGTGAACACTGCTCAGATGACTGACGCATTTAACAAAAAATGAAATTATGTTTCTGGAGATTATATTTACTGGTGGGTACCTATTTATCATGAAATCAAAAAATGACATGTAATTTCTATTTTTATAATTAATAATTTTATTTTGAAATTGACATTTTTTCTACTTCTATCCGACAGTCCTTCTGATAAAAGATACAGTGCATTCCACCAACGGTGAGTATTTTTTTTTTATCTTCCCGAATCATTAAAGTAGTGCTTATCTGCTCTGCAAGCGAGTTTCACTGTGTTTTTCTATGGAACGGAAAGATGCACGATTTTCGTCGTCGTATTTTGACCGGAAGGAAGCCCTGAATTCTGTATAATGGGCCAATGGCTGCTTGATTTTCAATCGCTTCCGGTAGCAATTTAGTCTTCTGACGAATAGGAAGACAAACCTCTCTTCACATGGTATGTCAGAAAATCCTCCTAATGGACAGAGTAAATGAGATATCAAGTGCTTAACTATGATTATTAGGAAATTATAGAGTTTAATATATATATATATATATATATATATATGTATATATATATATATATATATATATATATATATATATATATATATATATATATATATATATACGGATTTTTAATGCAATTTGATTCATTTTTTTTTTCTCTGGACATATTTGGGTTGATTTAGTGTGTGTTATATATGCCCATAGCGCTAAAATTTCTGAAGTTTTTTGACCAAACTACACGAGTTTTAGGAATTGAGTGGTGTAGTGCATGCAAGTTGTTATTGCCTTGTTTACATTTTGCCGGCACGGAAGGCATAGTTAACAAATGAGAGACAGACAGACAGACAGTTATTTTGTTTTTAATTTTCTCCATGATATTGAGATTGGATCTATCTGTCTATTGTAAACATAAGGAAATGTATTTTTTAAAATAAAGTTAACAGTGCAAAATTTAAAAAAAACAAACTTAACAGTATAGGTACAGGTTTAAAAAAAATGGTGCTCGCATATGATTTTAAGAGGCAGTGTGGCAACGCACTTTGAAAAAATTACGCACTTTGAAAAAAATTTTCAAAGTGGGTTAAATTTTGGACAAAATCAACGCACTTTGAATTTTTTTTTTCAAAGTGCGTAAGTGCGTTAAGAGTGTACATCAACATTTTTTACCATGGAGACACTTACCGCACTTTGAAAAAATACGTATAAAACAAAAATTCTGGAATTAGATTTTAATAATGGACAGCATTATTTTTTTATATTTCTTCCGAAAAACTGATGAATTCATCTACTCTCATCGAGAACGAGGAGAAGACAGGTAGAAAGTCCCTCAGCTCAACTCTCTATCTTTCCTATTTACATAACTGGTATGACATTGATATTATTTCTCTCAATAAATTTGAGTTAACGGAAAATAGATGAAAAAATTGAGATAAGCTTTCCTGAAAAAAAAAGAATTAAGCACCCTATTATATTAAAGAAGAGAGCTGCGTAACCTTTATTCAAATTGTATCCACAATGATTCCTCAGAAAAAGTGCATTTGCATGGTAATGAAAACATGCTATTTGACATGTCTAGCGTTTTTTTTTTATATCAAATTACAGATTTAGAAGTAATCTGACTGCATAACTTTTTTGAGAAAAGTTATTAGTAAACGAGGTAAAAATTTCAGTCGAGTGAGTATTCAAATAAATAAGTCAACCATTGTTTCATATATGTTCACAATATATAGATAGATAGATGAATATGATAGAAAAATAGATGAATGAGAGAGAATATTGACTAAGCCGTGTACATTTTTTTTTCAAAGTGCGTTAATATGGTCGATATGAACGCATTTTGAAAAAAAAAAATCTTTTCAAAGTGCGTTTTTGACAAGAAAATGCACTTTGAAAAGATTTTTTTTTTCAAAGTGCGTTAAAGTGGTCCCAAAATTAACGCACTTTGAATTTTTTTTTCAATTGCGTAATTTTTCAAAGTGCGTTGTAACAAGGCAGTCCACCAAAATACCAGGCAATGGGTGGTTCCTCGCATGTCATGGATTTTAATTATTTTTTTCAAGTAGACTATTTGAAGCAATTGTTTAAACACATGGTGACATAAAAAAAAATTTAGTGTTCTTTTAGTCTTATTTTTGGTAAGTGCTTAATTTTAAGTGCAAAACGGGCAACATGATGTTAAACATTTACTACGTTTTTGATTTATTTTATATGAAAAAGATACTTATAAGTAGATAATATTAAAGTAATATTAAAATTAAAATATTAATATTAAATAAATATTATTCATAGTATAAATCCTTATCTTTGATAATATCAACGAATAATACAACTATTAATATATCTTTTAAAAAAAATGGGGGGTCTTCAATTGAGTTAAACAAGTGACTTATGACTTCATTATCCAATTTTCATTACGAATCCATCTGAAAACTTTCTCTTCATGTTGTAATACATACAAAGTACAAATTGTTGAATCAATCAATAAATTTGGTGGAAACAGTTATATTGAGAGAAATAAGAGGTGGCAAATTTATCTACTTAAAAAAATATCCAAATTAAGCCGATTCCGACCGAAATTATATAAAGAAGAAAAGCTACTATAATTTCGTCGTAATTTTGGCTGTTTTAACGTAATACTAGTATGTTTCTAATCATTGACAATTTGAGTACATTGTTATCCATATTTACAGTAAATTTTCATGTATTTCGTCATCACTGTGCTGCCAGGGGACACGGACATTATAAAGTTGGTCCATTACTCTTCCACAATAATTCCGTTGAAGCTGGACAACAGTATTGACTATGATAGTTTTAGGGCTTGTATGCACAGGCACTTGGGGTATGGAACCCTCCACCCTTTTTTCCATTTTACAAAAGGGTTACATTATCATTAACATATAGTGCATATGAGAATACCAAAATAGGAAAAAGGTGACTTGATCCCAGATTTAAAAAGAAAAAAAAATGGAAAAGGGGGGGGGGGGTGCGCCATACCCCAAGTGCCTGTGCTTGTATGTTAGTTCGACGTGTGTATTTATTGACGGAGAGTTAACAATCAGATTCATAAGACTTAATTCAAGTTATTTGTATTTTTTCTTTCAATATTCCTTTTTACGCAGCAACTTTAATCTGTATTGCTTTTCTGAAAAGGTATTTTGTGATATTAAAAAAAATCTTTTAGATATTTAATGTAATTAAACTACTGTATTAATGAGTGACCATATATTTAATACATTCTCAGTTTGTGTTTAAAATCAATCATTTATTTATTTTTGGAATTATTTTTCTAACTTTATGTATTCCTTCATTTATAAATAGCGTCTAGGGTAAATCGGTCTTGCTACTTTTTCTCTCAATTTTGTGCATGTATTTTCGAACAAAAGGAAGGAAATTCTATCCATATATGAAGCTGTACATAAATGTCCACAGTTCATCGACCTCAAAGTGTTCTCTCTGACCCTTGTCTTCAAGTAAAAATATTTATCTTATTTTTATCATTACTTTACAAACCTGAAACGATAGAAAGAATGGTTCCACTAATGAGAGTGGTGACGACACCAGTCACGTGGTACCATAGAAACGAGACCCGGAATAACCAAGGCGCACTTCAAAGAAAAATATTTACAAAATGGAACAGTTTTGAGGCTATTCAGGACTCAATGGTCGTAATAATGTTAACATAAAGACGGAAAATATTTTTTTGCACTCAATAGCTATAGATGATTGAAATGACAGGTACAAATCTTTTCAATTAACAGTAATCATAAAATGTTAATAAAATAGATTTTTGACATTATAGAATTAATTGACCATACGATACTTGCTTGTTATCTTCACTTTGTCCAGTGGGTGGAACCAGCGTATAGTTTACTGCATGAAAAGGTTGAATGTTGTCAATCAGTCTTCCATTATATTGCTCACTAATTGTGGTATTGACGGAATGGATTGAGACATTATATAGGGGTTTTAGTGTGGAGTTGAAACCACTACAGCCATACGTAGGGATAGGGTCGAGTTGAGGGTATTTAGTGGGGTATAGGTTCGATCCAATCGTCATAGAAAGACATAGAGAAAACGCAAGAACCCCAGAGACGACAGCAGACTGTAAAACATAGAAACATGCAACTAATGTTTGCTGACGGAAAAGTCACAATGCACTGTTATTGATAAAGAATTTTTAAATAGTTGAATTAAATATTCAAGTATAAATATACTAAAGTGGGATATTTGTTGATGAAGTTCGATTTTCATCATAACCAAAAAAATGAAATCTATACGTATACTTAATTTTTTCGTCTGGACCAAAATCAAATTGTGAGAGATAGAGAGAGAGATGGTAAGTAGGCAACAGCAATGAGAGATGTCTTACTTTGGCTGTGGCCCATGGAAAAATCATTCCCAAAAGATAAACTCCCACAAGAGGTCCTGATGTGGCAGATAAGGTCCCTAATGTAATCTATCACCAAAATAATTCCATAAGTATAAAACATACCAGTAATCAAAGATAACAGAGCTCACCACAGAGAATGTTATCTTTGTGTAAGGCAAAGTCCCACACTAAACTAGTACTCAGTAATCTAACAGTGTGCATCTCTAGATGTAACATCTATATAATTTTGGTCTGATACGGCTTGTAGTTACTTGGGAATGAACTTATCTAAAAACTTTAAACTAGTCACTTATCCAGAAAATGTAAGTCAAAGCCAGCATCTGAAGCATCTTTGAGAGTGTTTATCCCTTGATGCATCATCCATTCAAGTTTGGTTCAGGTAGGCCTTATGGTTTCTTGGTAATGGAGCTGCTCCAAAAAATTTAAGCTGATCACTAATCTGGAAAATGTAGGTCAGATTCAGAATCCGAATCAAGTCTGGTAGTGTGCATCCTCATTCAAGTTTGGTCATTATAAGCCTTATAGTTACTTTGAAATGAGATTTGCTCCAATAACTTTTATCTGGTCATTCATCCATAAATGTAGGTCAGATTCTGCATCCGAAGCAAGTCTAGTAGTGTGTATACTTAGATGTATCATCCATGCAAGTTTGGTCAAGATAGGGTTTATAGGTAGTTGGGAATGAGGCCTCCTCCAAAAACTTTAACCTGGTTCAGCATCCGAAGCAAGTCTGGTAGTGTGCATCCTTAGATGTATCATCCAATCAAGTTTGGTCAATATAGGGTCTATAGCTACTTGGGAATGAGACCTCCGAAAACTTCAACATGGTCACTCATCCGGAAAATGTAGGTCAGTTTCAGCATCCGAAGCAAGTCTGGTAATGTGCATCCGTAGATGTATCATCCATGCAAGTTTGTATAGGGTTTATAGTTACATGTACTTGGAAATGAGACCTGCTCCAAAAACTTTAACATGGTCACTCATCCGGAAAATGTAGGTCAGATCAAGCATCCGAAGCAAGCCTGGTAGTGTGCATCCTTAGATGTATAATCCATGCAAGTTTGGTCAATATAGGATTTATAGTTACTTGGAAATGATATCTGCTCCAAAAACTTTAACATGGTCACTCATCCGGAAAATGTAGGTCAGATCCAGCATCTGAAGCAAGCCTGGTAGTGTGCATCCTTAGATGTATCATCCATACAAGTTTGGTCAATATAGGATTTATGTAGTTACTTTGGAAATGAGACCTGCTCTGAAAACTTTAACCTGCTCCAAAAACTTTAACCTGGTTATTCTTTAGCTGAAATTGTAGCATCTGAAACCTTGACTGGTACAAAGAAACACACTAGAAGCATCATCCATGCATCTCTGATCAGTTTAGGGATTAGAAGTACTTGAAAAGAAATCTGCTCCAAAAACTTTAACCTTGGACGCCGACACCGAGGTTATAACATTAGCTCTCCAAACTTCGTTAAAGGTGAGCTAAGAAAATCGACGTCTTCAATATTTGTAATTATGAATTGTTTAACCGTTTAATTAACGATTATGATGATAGGAAAACGCGAAGCCAATACTTGCCTTTACTAAATTTTGATACATATCATAATTTTTTGGAGACTAACCATAACTAAAAACAAAAGTACGCATCTTGCAATCTATGAAAAAATTAAAGTGTAAGCAGTTCCAACCTAGGTTACACAAGTATAACTTGGGTAGCTATTAAATTTATTCCATATAATTTATTATTTTTTACAAGTATACTGGAAAAAAGAAACAATTTCCACTAAAAATGACTTTAAATTGTACACAATTTAAATCCAACGTCAAGCGGATCGATTGGTACGTTTTGACGTCAGATCATATTGTGATGATGTAGTCAACATAGCTTATACAATACTAAATAATTTTTCAGCCAATGAGATGGCGCGTTACAACCAGAATTAAATTATTTTTAAATAATGTTAACTTTTATTAAGAGAGAAAAATTACGAGAAAACAAAAGAAGAGTTGCCAAACACGTTTTTAAAAATGTTTTACGGTGTGACCGTTGGGGGGAGTACAGTTGTTCCATCAAAAAGCTTTACAAAACTTACACTTTTACAACAACTTATTTGATATGCCACTTCAAACTCAAGCGTCCGTCACAGTAGCTCAGTCGGTAGCGCGCTCGCTTCGTGATCGGAAGGTCGCGTGTGTTCGAATCATGGCCGCGACTGACCTAAGTCGATAAAAAAAAAATAGGTAGCAACTGTTCCCTTTGCCAAGCGCTCAGCACTTTGAAGTGAAAGTTGCAGCTCCTTTGGATTAGACCCAGGCCCCGTGTCACGCTGGGCGTCGGCACGATAAAGAACCCTCACTGCTCAATGGCCCTGAGTGCCGACAGAAAGTCTAAATTTGAATTTAAGCCCTTTACTGTTACATGGTGACGTTTCTACATGAGTGAAAAATTCTCGAACGGGACGTAAAACAACATTCAATCAATCAATCAATCAAACTTAAGCGTTTGTGACGTTCTTGACGTCGTAAGTAATCAGCATTTTCATAATGGAGTTGAAATAAGCCTAGAGCAATTTTTAACAAAAAGCATTACATAGAGTAGATACAGCTATTTTGTTTCTTTTAAGCTCTCTGAAAGAACTAAATTTTCATGATAACTGCGGGTCTTTCACACTTGCCATTATGGCATGAAATTGTGGTAGCAAAAGAATTCTGGGAAGGTTTCAAACAAAAATTTGCCTGGCGAATGTATAGATTTCATTTTGTATTTCCACTGTTCTTAGACGTTTGTCTATAGAGCTCGCTTCCCGAGCAGCAGTTACGCGCTGTTTCTGCAGTCGCTATTCATTTCTGTGTTCTTACTTTGGCAAAAAATACAGTTCCAACGTAAATAAGATGCTACAGTAGGAGTTTTTGGATTGGTTTTGATTGATTGATTGATTGATTGTATTTTCTTTTACGTCCCTCTCGAGAATTTTTCACTCATATGGAGACGCCACCACTTGCCGGTGGAGAGCTGCAAATTTTGTCCTATACTCGGCACTTACGGCCATTGAGCAGTGAGGAATCTTTTTCGTGCCAGCACCTACTGCGACACGGGACCTAGGTTTATACAGTTTCATCCGAAGGACCGGTCTCCACGTCCCACAGTGGGATTCGAACCCGCGACGTAAGGATCAACTCCTTGCTTCGCGACTCTAGAGCAGACGCTCTAACCACTGCGCCACGCGGGCGACTGGATTGGTTTTGAAGAATAGACTATACTAATAGCTAATTTACCAAACATGTCCTCTGCATTTTCTGTACAAAAAAACTTGTTCTTCCAAAATCTTCTGAACAAACTATGATTGATCAGTTTCTACAAAATCAGTGCCATATTATTTCTTGTGTTAAATAATAGGAATTCATTGCTGGATGGGATAGAATATATGTTAGGGTATTCTCAATGACCTTAGATACCATGGGTATATGAAGTCTTTGGAGGCATATGCTAATGCATATTATGGTAAAAAATAAGATATGTCTTACGATGATTCTCGACTTACTATATAAATAGTTTTTATCAGAAAATCGAGCATAAAACAATTTCATCTGATACTTCAAAAAGATTTATGATATTTCTGATTATAGTAGACCGTGATTTTTGATATCTCTGATTATAGTAGACCGTGATTTTTGATATTTCTGATTAAAGTAGACCGTGATTTTGGATATTTCTGATTATAGTAGGCCGTGATCTTTGATATTTCTGATTATTGTAGACCGTGATTTTTGATATCTCTGATTATTGTAGACCGTGATTTTTGATATCTCTGATTATTGTAGACCGTGATTTTTGATATCTCTGATTATAGTAGACCGTGATTTATGTTATTTCTGATTATAGTAGACCGTGATTTATGATATTTCTGATTATAGTAGACCGTGATTTATGATATCTCTGATTATTGTAGACCGTGATTTTTGATATCTCTGATTATAGTAGACCGTGATTTATGATATTTCTGATTATAGTAGGCCGTGATCTTTGATATTTCTGATTATTGTAGACCGTGATTTTTGATATCTCTGATTATAGTAGACCGTGATTTTTGATATCTCTGATTATTGTAGACCGTGATTTTTGATATCTCTGATTATAGTAGACCGTGATTTATGATATTTCTGATTATAGTAGACCGTGATTTATGATATTTCTGATTATAGTAGACCGTGATTTTTGATATCTCTGATTATTGTAGACCGTGATTTTTGATATCTCTGATTATAGTAGACCGTGATTTTTGATATCTCTGATTATAGTAGACTGTGATTTTTGATATCTCTGATTATTGTAGACCGTGATTTTTGATATCTCTGATTATAGTAGACGGTGATTTATGATATTTCTGATTATAGTAGACCGTGATCTTTGATATTTCTGATTATAGTAGACCGTGATTTTTGACATTTCTGATTAGTGTAGACCGTTTACCTGCGTTATTGTGCCAGGTAAATTCATGGCAAGAAATGACATTCCGACAATTATACCACCAAAAACAGAAACTAAAATGTATATAAACATCAATTATAAACAAAATAAATCATGACTTGCATTATTTTTGTTTTATTTTTTTTTTTTAGTAATAACATACTAGTGTGTAATGAAAAGTAGAAAATAACAAACTGATCAATCTCATAAATTCTGTAAACAATATGAATTGTGAGCAGGACAACAAATGAACTCCAGGGTATATCAGCGGTGGGATGAGGTGTCTAGGAGGAGTACATGTAATCATCCCCTAAGGACCGGTCACAATCGCACTGAGCGCATATATTAATCAGGTCATCCGTTGTCAAAATTAGTATAAAACAAGGCCTAGCAATTGGTATGAAACACTTCAGTCAAAATACAAGCGAACGATGTCATTATAATTACCGTAGAATTAAACAAGACTAGCAATTGAAAACCCTGTAACATCAACTTATTTGTCAGTAATTAATCTAGATTATGAAATAAATCGTACCCATAACATGCTCTTGCGAAGCAGTTGGTAATTATATACACCATATGCAGGTGATAGTGGAATATTGCTACATAAATAGTGAAAGTTGACGATGAAAAAAAAAACTGAAGTCTTCCGCTTTGTCATGTAATTCAACTTTAATTTAGTTTGCCATAGTAAAACATTCAAATATGAAGCAAATGTGGTTGAATCTGTGATTTTTTTTTTATTTCAAGTTTCACTTGACCTTTTGGCAAATGCAACTTATCGTTGGGTCAAATTTTTGCTTGTTTCATACCAATTTGTTAAGCCAATATTTAAACAAATAATTTTGAATACGGTTATCTCCATTAACACGATCATTACAGAGGGCTCAGGGTGTGACTGGTTCACGGGGAATGCTTACTCCTCCTAGGCACCTGATCTCTTGTGTTTCCAGGGGTCTGTGTTTTTGCTCTGATCTTAACTGGTAGTGTTTACAGGATTTATGACATCGATCTGTTCTTGTCTTCACGGTTTTGCTAAATCAATGTTCCTTTCTTTGAGATATATGGTATCAAAATTTTCAGATCACCATTACATGTAGCCTCTGCTAAGAAGAAAAATACACTTGTCTGGCAAGTATTTCTTAGCAGAGGTTACATGTAATACCACTTTTAGGTAACAGTTAATAAAAACAATTTTTTGTCCGTATTCCAAACTATATTATCATGATTCTATTAAGAAATACATATGATCTTTCTCAACGAACAATACTCGCCTGTAGCCTTGGTGACAATAGAACCTTGTCGCAGCGTGAAGCATTGGAAGTAAGGCTGAATAATGTCCTCCCAAACCAGGGCAGATATTGCGCTAAGTCCTGACGACATTGTGCTGAAGTGCAAAATCAGGGGGTAGAACTAGCCTAATGTGTGCATGCGTGTTTGTGTACTCACTAGTTTGTTGTGAACCCATATACATGTACAGTATACTATCTGACTCAGTCATAGCTGCAAAATTTCTGAAGAATGACTGGGTAAAGAAGTTTAATTATTTTAGGGTCAAAAACAATGAAATATTCCGACAAAAATGCCTATAAATTCAATTGTCCTTTTAATCTCATACTTGCTACAAAGAGAATTGGTGGCCAGGGTCTTTATTTAAAGGCCAAGTCAAGGGCAAAGGGTTTAATTAATACAACATACGAACCTGTATTAAAGTATATCACTTATAGTCTTTAATCTCATACTTGCCGCTAGGATGTAAGGTTGTCTGAGAAAGAAGTACATTGATACATAAGACGATACTAGTGATGGTATTTAACGAAGTAGTTTGACACCAGATAACTTTATCTTATTTCCTCCCAAAAAAAGTTTCTTTTTCTTGACAGAAAAAATGTAAATATCTGGGTCAAAGGTTAAGATGTTATTACAATAATGTTATAGTTTCTTTATCAGCAAAATGTTTGAAAAATGAACGATGGGATTTTCCACTTTCCGCTTTGATTGTTTGTTTGTTTTTTTTTTTTTTTTTTTTTTTTTTTTTTTTGTTTGTTTGTTTGGCTGGTTGGATTTGATATTTTTTTTTAAAAGAACAACGTTTTTAATCCTTTGCCTTTAAATCAAGTGGTTTTACTTGGGGGCAAACGATATGATAATGGAAGTACTGTGGAATCGTTTAATTCCTGGGGGTCAATGTTCGTAGGCAAGCAAAATTTTACTTGTTTGCGGGGGGGGGGGGGTTATTTCGTGGGGTACTCGTTTTCTACATTAGATTCAATGAATCAATATGTTTACAAAATAAAAGTACGTGGGGATGTTAATTTCTGGGTAAGGGTGACCCACAAAATCAACGAACATTGCCCCCTTCCCCCCCGAAAATGATTCCATAGTAATAAAAGAAAAATACTTGTAAAAATATTGCAGTATTTAACTTCTTAAGATACTTTCTGTCACTTGAATTAATTCTGAGTTTTGTATTTAATTCATAAAGAACAAGAAAAATAAAATGCTTGAATCTTAGTTTTTTAAAAAAGCCATCTTTTTACAGCCAGTCTTTTTTTTTCATTTTGCAATATTGCTAAACAGATGCATTGTCATATGTCAATTGTGGATCTTCATTTACTCATTACTTGTAAATTGCAGAATACCATGTAATCAGAGTAAAAGACCAAATTTAAACGTTTCAGATATTTGTTTTCTCCTTTTAATGTAGCAGTAAATTACTGAAGGCAGTATAAGTTTCAATTCAGTAGATTGCTGATAATTGCAGCTGTGTGATAAACATGAAAGATCGACAAATAATCTAGAACATAGTCAATGCCTTAGAGGACAGGACCCCCATTCTCCTAGTCTGCACATCATGTCTAATTATTTTTACTGAAGCACTTTTGAGAGCAAAAATGAAATGAAACCCTCTGGAAAAAAAAAAACATAAATGGATGTTATGTAACTCTTGTTTTTCTTCATTGGGATCCTTTATATAAATCATGTACTTATATACTTCATATCATCCATTTAATTTCTTCTACGTTGACATTTCTATCACCCCTTTAATTTCTAAATTGATATTTCTATCACCCGTTTAATTTCTACATTGCTGTTTCTGTCTCCGGTCTTGAATTGGCTTTTTTGTTCCCAAAAACCTCAATGTTAATTTTTTCAAGAAATTATAAGACCTACCAGCGCCAAAATGTCAATCAGATGATATACAATACCAGACATACTTCACATGCTTGCATTAGCAAGATAACTGATCAGGTGGAAATTTTTAAAAAGGCCTTTTTCCAGTATCTATAAGCCCTAATTGTACTGAACAAGCATGAGTGATGCATATATCAGAATTTCATTAACTTCATCTGACTTGTATTTGCCGGATGAGTGAACAGGTTAAATTTTTTCAAGCTTTTCCATTCCTAAGGAAGATAAGTCTTACTTTGACAAACCTGATTAACTTTAGGGATACAACACCTTGCATTAGACATGCTTAAGAAGTTGTAACTAATCTATATGTATATTTTGTCGCCCACGTGGCGTAGTGGTTAGAGCTTTCGCTCTATAGTCGCGGAGTAAGGAGTTGATCCTTACGTCGCGGGTTCGAATCCCATAGTGGGACGTGGAGACCGGTCCTTCGGATGAGACTGTATAAACCGAGGTACCGTGTCGTAGTAGGTGCTGGCACGAAAAAGATCCCTCACTGCTCAATGGCCCTGAGTGCCGAGTATAGGTCAAAATTTGTAGCTCTCCACCGGCAAGTGGTGGCCTCTCCATATGAGTGAAAAGTTCTCGAGAGGGACGTTAAACAAAACACAAACAAACAAAAACATGTATATTTTCTTGACAAGTGCCTATAATAAAATGTTTGGAGCAGGTCAATTCCCAAGAAATTATATATTTCCTTGATCGCACTTGAATGGATAATGCATGAAGATTCTCGTACTGACTGGTAGAAGTCACTGTAATGAACTTACTTTCGATTAATGGATCGCATTGAACATTTACTGGTACGAAACTTCGCCTTACTTATATGTATATACACATAACATTCATTGAGGTGATTACCTCTGTTTTTTTTTTCTTTTTTGTTTGGTTTTGTTTTGTTTCTTGGGGGAGGGTATTTTTTTTGGGGGGGGGGGGGGTTCTTCCACTGTATAAGAGATGTCTGTGAATTTTAGAAAGAGACATTTCATAAGTAAAAGAGATAAATTTTTCCTTTTGAAGATATTTTTGTTTCGAAAAAAGATATTTTTGCTTCTAAAAAAAAGATTTTTTTACTAGCATGCAAGGAAGAGGATATGTCAGCTTGAAATCCCAATTGGATATTATTTTTTATACCGTTATGAAAAGTACATGTCCGTCTGATGCCCTCAATTTACCAAACACTTCACGCTACCACTATCAAAATAAAAACCGAATTAGCAGACTAGCAACAGCACATTGAAATGTAAATCTTGCCGACGATATATTCTGGGAAACCTGCAGCAATTGAACAATACGTATAATAATTATACCTCATACAACTTAATTGTTATCGAACTGTCTAGAATTGATTGTATCACTCTAGAATAAATAAGTACTTGGTGATCTCTCTCATGTTTCTCTGTTTTTATAGCATTCAAAACTAGGTGATGACACAGATATTTTTAAATTCGGGAAGGTAAAGAAGACAGATGCAATAAAAACTGTGAAACAAAAAAGTGCTTACACTTTCCGTAGCATCGCGAATTTCCTTAAACAATAGACCATTGTGTTTAATAAATAAGTATAAATTTAGTCCTTGATAACGAGTGTCTGTCAAGACTGGTAACAGGCAAATGAGTGAGACAATTCATGATTGAAATGAATTGTCTTATATGACCAGAATTTTTTTTCGTTCGTAAATGAAGGCCGACCCACCCTTAAGGTCTGACTTTATTTTTGAGAAAAAAAATTATTGGAAATTCCAAAGGCAGATTAAAATGAAAATAATCCCCGGTAGCTTTTTCATAATTCAGTTGCTAAAGTAACTCACTCTCTCTTCTTGATGTAATGAGAAGTATGTTCTTTGTGGAGAAGCTCTTAGATGTTTAAAAGATCTTTCATACCACGGAGTTCTTTATTTTGTAAAACAAGATTTCTTTCATGATAACCGAAATAATTCTTTTTATTAGAAAGATATGTTTTCAGCAAAGGACATTTCTTAATCATAATGAGGTAACTATTTCTATTTTAATAAAGAGAGAGAGAGAGAGAGAGATCAATTTGAGAAAGAAATCTTTTCAGACCGAAAGATTGAGAGATATTTCAGTAATTCACAGGAGTACATAGCAAAAAATCTTGTTATATTTAAGACTTAGAGAAAAAGAACTCCTTTTTATCATCTAGATTGTATATTGGATGAGGGTATCTTTATACATGAAAACGCATCTACACGCAAGCCAAAGTTTTACTTCTTTTGACAATTTAATTTTAAATTCTTTACAAAGAAGAAGGTATGGTTTTAGCTTTATTGTGCCCTAAAAATTTAATGTTTTCAAGAAATTTTGAAACTGGCTTAAATATTAGTAGAGTATATGACTGTAATAAATCAGGAATGAATATAGCATGACGGAGTACCATTCTGGATATATGACGTCATTAATTTGATGCATTTCTCTATTTTAAACAGAAAAAGCCTCAAAATGACCCATTTCAAGGGTTATTTCCCTTAAGAAAATAGTGTCCACAGGCGTCGCCCACGTTAATTTTTAGATATGTTTTGTAAAATTCTTTGAAAAATCACATATCTCAAAATCTTTGTGGGCGATGCCTGTGGACAATATTATCTGAAAGAAAATTCCATTGAAAATTGATGTCTTCTGCAACTTTTTATGAAAATACGGGAAAATGCACAAGTTTATGACGTCACAATTAGCATTTGGAAGGTCATGTGAGAAAAAAGATTTGTATGATCTTTCTGCATGGAATTTCAATAATTCAAAAAGCATGAGTTTTAATTTTTTTTACATCACTTTTATTTTTAAGAAAAACACGGGGCAAGATTTGTATTGAAACCGTACCTTGTTCTTTCGCAAAGTAAGGTAAAATTGATTTAGTTTGACAAGGAGCACACGGTGAGTGTGACCGGTCGGCAGGGGATGCTCACTCCTCTATGGCAGCTGATCCCACCTCTGTTGTTTTAGAGGTCCGTGTTTGCTCTGCTCCTGATTTATATTGTTTGAATGGACTTTTGAGCTTGAATACTGTTTGTTATCTCCGTATTGTATTTAACTGTATTTTTAACAGAACATCTTTTCTAAATGTAACAAATAAATCTCAGTTAACTATGTGAAGACTTTGCAGCCCTTTTTCTCAATAAATGTTGTACTAGTTACTTTAGTCAGTAACTTTAGACATTAAACCGTAATATGGTCATTTGATGACATTAAAAAATATCATGTAATCAAAGGGGCGGAGATGAACTTTCAATAGTTAAACAGTACCCTTATGTTGTCGGTTGTTGTAGTTATGATTTAAAATTAATATTATCGACTTACCTTAATGTAGCACTGAACAAACTCGCAAGAAATAGTCCCGCCAATCCGGGAATATCGGACAGCTGCTCCATCATGAAATACGGCACAATCTGAGAGAAAATCAACAGTATTGGTAGTAAAATACTATCAACTTCATGAACAAACGAAAACAATTTATCAAAAAATTATCATTAACTTTTCAAATGAGTGGAAAGGTCTCTTTATTACAAACGTGCCAAAGTGGGGGGGGGGTGTTTTTTTTTTGTTTTTTTTTTTTTTGTTTTTTTTTTGGGGGGGTTTGGGTTTTTTGTTTTTGTTTTTGTTTGGGTTTTTTTTGTTTTTTCTTTGTTGTTTTTTTAGGCTGGGGTCAAATATAAAGCTCATATCTGGGTCATAGTGCTCAAGACATATTGTTAATAGTAACCTAACAACAAAACTTTATGATAAACTAGGTGACTTCAACATTTCTATCGTCAACTTCTCTTATTTATGTAGCAATATACCATTATAACCTGCATATGGAGTTTATGTCTCCAAGTTGATTCGATACGCAACAGCATGCTCTACTTACGAACAATTTCCAAAACTAGGCAATTTACTGACAAATAAGATAAATCAAGAATATCAACAGTTTCGTTTAAAGTCAACATTTCGCAAATTCTATGGTTGATACGATGACCTTTTTAGCAAATACAATCTATCATTAAGTCGAATCAGTTTGACTAACGTTTCATACAATTGTGCTAAATGTGAGGTCATTATACTGAATTGTCTACAGATTTTTCCGTTTAACCGATCATGACAAGGAGCACACGGCGGGTGTGACCGGTCGACAGAAGATGCTTACTCCTCCATGGCACCTGATCCCAACATTTATGTTTCAGAGGTCCTTGTTTGCTCTGCTCCAAATTTGTATTGTTTGAATGGACTTTTGAGCTTGATTACCGTTCGTTTTCTTCATATTTCATGATGATACACTCACATTTCAAAATTATAGATATCTTGGTTACACATTATGGCACAAACACAGTTGTATGAGAAGAACATGAAAGTAATTAAAGTAAACAAAATATCTTCTTTGTCGGAAGGGAGATAATCATTTGTATTTACAATTTGCAACAAAAGGTGAAAGATTATATTTTCATAAATATGAGGGAGAGAGAGAGAAAAGTTAATTAACACTAAGGTTTAAAGGTTCATACTCTTTTAATGTCAGTGTGAAAATGATCACCCTGTTGTATATGGCTTGAAATACGTATAGATATTTTAAATTGTTTCTGACTGTTTCAGTAATTAACAGGAAGCTACTTACAACCAAGCAAACCATATAATGTTTAAATCAATGATGGATACGCTAGTTTAGGATGATTGCTTCAATAGAAAAATTGAATATATAGTTGTCTTTAAAGTTTTCAAGAACATTTAAAGCCAAATGTATTAAATAATAAACAAAAGAAATGTAACTAACTCAAACATTTATAAATCAGTTTTGCAAATCGAAAGTGAGTGACTCTAATATAACCGGTAGAAATACATAAGTCGGTATTTCGTTTAATAATCTATTAACGATCCAAAATTTAGCTTTTTCTACACGATCTGGAGTCGGCAGTGCAAGGTCCAGTTTTCAACTGACGATCTTCTATAAAACAACGAATTTTTAGCAATTACAATGACGAGTTAACTCTGAGCTTAAAGACATAATTGACATAACCTAATAATCGCCAAGGTGAAGAGATAGTACTAAAACACTACAACTCAGGCGGTTATACCAACCTCATTCGAACTATGGACCAATCCGGCGCCTTGTAAATCGCATTTGGCAATCGAGAAGTAAGCAAACATAGTCACACCCAAAAAAGTAATCAGAGTCTCATATAAAACAGCCGCTGGTAAGTTAAAAAGTACCGATCTGAAAGAGTCATTAATTAAAAGTAATGCATGTGAAAATGAAGCAATTTGTATCAACATCTAGAGATGTTTGGAACACCTGTCGCCTAAAGGTACATATACTCAGAAGAAATATCGGGTGTGGAGATTGTATTAAGATTTCTCTCTGCAATATTCTATGTAAACGTTCAAATGCAAGGGTTGAAGTATGCATTGTTCATGAAATTTCCTTGCACAGTTGCAATGTCCTTTTCGTATGTATACAGATTCCGTTGTGGCTAGATAGCCGTTGTAACTGTGAGGGTACCTTTAAATGCAAACATTTTAGGACAGTGAAGATAATCATTTTCAAATCAAAACTAAGCACTTTGAAACGGTTGACCGCAAACTTTTACACTCTCTATTTTATACTGAAATAAAAGTTAATTGGAATGTAGAACCAATTTGTATATGAAAAGATGGATTATGAAGGTCCATGCTCTGTATAATAAAACAAATTTATTATGAAACCACTAGGAAATACTCCCTTACAAAGGTTTATTGATCAATAACCGTGAAAATTTAATTGGCTAATGGATGATTATATGAGCCTAAAGAAAAATATTTTTCATCGTTAGTAAATAAATATAATGCTATTTATTGTAATTAATAGAGTAAACAATAGTTTGATATTCATTGTCGAAGAGAAAGGGCATTAAAGGGTTTCAACTCGGACCACATTGACCACGCCATTATAAGGCTGATAGGAACTTCCGGAGCTTCCGATATACAGACTTACTTTCTTGCTTCTCCTATAGATTCGGTTGCGCAAATCCTTTGAATTCCGGACTGGCTCAAAGCGTTTCCTATCCATGAGGTAATTGTTCCTATGGTAACTGCCCAAAATGTCTGCCTATCCGTCGGATCAGCATCAAAACTTTCAAAATAATGTAAATTTTTTTTAATAAGTTAGGTGCTGTGGTATATTGTCTGTGTACTAAAGTAAACTGGACCACTTGATAAGTAACATTTTGGTTGAAGAAGCGAGAGCGAGAATGTGAAGAATGAGAATATTATATAAAAAATAACATCTTTGTATGAAATTCATACACATATTCTTTTTTTTCTTAAAAAGTACTTGAAAAATTGAAGCCTATCTTCGTTTTTGGCTGTTTCCCATAGTTCCTCTACACTTCTCTGATAATAGATCTAAAAAAAAACAGTAAACACTGCAATTTAAAACTAACACGTATTAGTAAGATTTATTGGTACTTTGCCAACCAGTTTATCATAATTAGTACCTTTATTAGGAGTACCGAAATACCGGCCAACATAACGACAAACTGAAACACATCCGTCCACACAACGGCTTTTATTCCTCCCTACAAAAGATTTTGGGTATGACGTCATTTTTGTTTGCTTGTTTGTTTGTTTGTTTCTGTAGAATGGTAGATATATGTAGATACTCTATGTAATATGTTTGACAGTATCTGCTCTTTTATTCAAAAATATTCATTGTAGAGGGTGGGGTGGGGGTGGCTGTTGACTTACCAACATAGTGTAAATTATAACAACGACAGCAACAACTGATACGGAAGCCCATTTGGGGAATCCAGTCACTGAAATGAAGATAGAGATACGATACATGAAAGATATTTGTTACTTGCCGATTTTTCCCCTCTGTACAACATAAAAAATAAACAAAAGAAAAAAGGACATTCAAAATGAATATTTTTTATTAAGCTTTTTTTTTTTTTTTTTTTGATCAAACTATTGTTAATTTTATGAATAACATATGTAGAAGATATTTTTCCCCGAATTTTGCATATGCCTTCAAAAAGAAAGAAAACTTTAATCATACCTTTCAAAAACTTTTTTTTTAATTGTACTAAAGCAAAATGGGCATGCTTGAGCGTTATTACGATGGAAATTTGTATAAACTGAACCTACTCAGTTATTCAGCTTTCTCCACTTTTGTGTACACTATCATCGATTCTTTCATTGTATTATCAGAGGATGTAAAATTTAAACCTTCAATGTCGAACCGAGCCCTTACCATTCCTTGTTGCTTAATGGAAAAGTATGACACAAAGTACGTTTTAGGATGTACCTCTTTTAAATTCTTTCAAAGGACTCTTTATAATTCAGTCAAAATTATCTTCAAGTTTAAAGGATTCAAAAATGTTAAATTAAGTTTACAAAATGTTAAGTAACATTTGCTTTATACAATGTATATATATATATATATATATATATATATATATATATATATATATATATATATATATATATATATATATATTTATAGATGAAATTAAGTTTTATTTTGCTTATAATTTTGAGTTATGGAACATTTCATTTCGTATTAAATAATCCACATTACCTGACTCCATTGCCAAGCCCGGAAGGAAGAGGCAAACAGCCATGTATGTCATCTATTTACAAAATCATAAATTGTCATTTGTTAACGTATTGAAATTTTTTATAATATATGTATAATACAATGTTATACATATATATCTTATATATATATATATATATATATATATATATATATATATATATATATATATATATATATATATATATATATATATATATATATATATATATATATATATATATATATATATATATTATATGTATGTATGTATGTATCTCTATATCATGATGTTTAATAGCTGCTTATTAATAAAAATAAAACTCTATAAATCTATTTGTATCCATTACTTTTCTTGTATTATGTACCTTGCATAGAACTTTTTTTCTGAAAACTTAAATAAAACGTACCGTAAACAGAAGTCCGAGAAGACAGCCTACCAGTCTTACTGCTCTAGACTGAAACCTCATTTCCAGATACTGCAAGGACAAACACCTTAGAAAACTGCATTCAAATAGAAGTAAGACAAGCAAATAGTCTTAAAAAGAAGAAAAGAGCAACGTATTTTATATTTAGTAAAGACAAAATGTAATTTCCTACCTCATACACACTAGTGATTTGAAGAGGATAAAGAACAGGGACAATGAAAATGGCGACGATGGTATAGCCGACAACCAGACCCACGATCCCCATGTAGATCTGGGTTCCATAGTAGTAAATCTCCACCGGAAGTCCTAATAAACTGATGCCTGACTGAAATGTTACAAGCAGCGACAGTGCCACCGGAAGACAAGTGAATCGGCGATTCCCCATCAGGTACTCTTGTACCGAGCGCTGTTTCCCACCAGAGCGAGAGTGATAGACCCCGATTACCAACGATATTACCAGAGAGAGTCCAAACACAATGTAATCGACATATCCAAGAACTTTGGTCTTCATCTCTTTTTTGGAAGATATTCTATGAACGTTTTGATAAATAGTTTTGAATGTGAAGTAAAATTCAAAACACACGAATTGAAACAAAAAGTTTTGTTCTGTCCAAAAAGATCCTAATTCATGAATGGCAAACCTTTGACGTGTAGAAATTTATAATGCATTCGAAATTATCAACTTGGGATAATACCACCTGAGATTATCATGTGTATGAATACAAAATCATTCGCAGCTTAGTTTCAGTGACAGCTATCAAATATAAATGCAAGATCATTCACAATACACTGATCTTAAACAGTGAAACAGTAGTATCCTAAGTGACACCTGTAGCCCAGAAAAATTAACAAGTGTAGAGTTGTATTGCATGGACTACTTTCCGGGAAATCTTTAGGTGGAAAATTTTCTCACAAAAATGATATTGCTTGTTTATTTATTTATTTTCCATTATTATTTATTTATTCTAAATTGTTGAAAATTTTGTGACTGATTTTTAGGTAATCAAAAATACTTGTTAATACATATCGGTAAGTTTGTCCTGCACATGTTAGTAAATTAGTCATAGACTTGGGTACATTTTTTTTTTCGGGGAGCTACAGTTCTGCAGCTACATAACAGTTTAACAATTTTTCAGTGCCATGTAACGTGACAGTAACAAACAATTCCCACGTGGTTTTTCTGTCCAATGACAGTGTTGTTTATGCTTGTAACGTTGGTTACTACCAGTCAGATGGAAACGCTCATCTTCACTGTACACAAGACGGTGTCTGGAATGGAACGGAACTCATATGCCAACGTAAGTGTCAGAGAATAGGAAACGTAAGTAATTAATTCATTTGCTTCAACTACCCAACTTTAAGTAGTAATGCAACAAAACTGGAAAGGACAAGTTATTTGGATGAATTTTTAAAAATGACTGGAAGCATGTTTATCAACCTGCTGTAAAAATACAGACGATGAGAAGAAATTTCTATAACTCAGCATATGTCTTTTGATATTGTCTAAATACATGCAAAATGTCTCATTGATATCTTAAGTCACAAAAATGCCCCAAAATGATGCTAAAAATGTCAGGCGTTCAGCACATTTTTGTTACATTTTGAAAATTCGATATTTTTTAAAAAATGATTTATGTTGGAAATAAAGACTTTCCTTGCAAAACTCAATGTATTGAGCTTAACATTAAGACTGTAGTTACTTTAGTTTGACCAAGCTATTGTTATGGCTGATGTTGGAAAAAGTGGTATACCACGTGAGGAGTACAACAGAGTTGCCAAAAACACTGATTTTAAAAATCTCTTGACAAGTTAGTCAAAATAGAATTTCTATAGCGTAAAACGATAACTGATGTACCATTATAAAAGTTAAAAATTACAAGCAGCATTAATGAGAGTCAAGTATCTGTGCATAGCCATTTATGTCACGAGTAAAACATTTGATTTTTTGCACCCCAACACGAAAAAGACTATTGTCAGTATAAGATTCTTTGCTTTCTATTTTGGAAAATAAATACACAAAGTTAATTTTACCAAATAAATCTATCAACTACAGGATCTGTCTATAAATATTTCTACGGTCAGGAGTGCAACAATTTCTTTAAAGATCCAAATTCAATGATGAAATGACTTCTATTCAAAATAATACGTATTATTTGATTAATAATAGTATATTTGAATAATTCAGTACTAAATTATTGACAGTTTTCATGTATTTACTGAAATCTGTCTAAATTTAGTTTTATCAATCCAGATGTGTTTTACCTTTTCTTTTAATTTTGTTATGAAATGTTTAAAAATATACATCGAAAAATTGTTATAAAATTCAAGTTATTCCACCACAACTTCACTAAAACAACAAAAGACATTCTATATAATTTCTGCCTCCCAATTCTTCTTTAAAGACTTGCATGCTCTTGATCAGGAGTGCAACAAAAATGTTAAAATTATCGATGATCAAATACTGTAAACGTATGACATTTAAGCTGTGTATTGATTTTAGCGCCTATGTTGATAAATATATCAACATTTGTTTAAAACATTTGTTTAAAACGAACATTTTGAAAAGGATGGCAAAACATATCATTGAAACATAAACGTAGTAAGTTAACTGCTGAATTTTCATGTCACGAACATACGTTCAACATATAATGCTTGTTTTATCTTGTAACTTTATATCCAGTCAAACACAACGAAATGTCTTATAAAATTATGTACTGTATAGGGGAATAATTTCACGGGTTGTAATTTTCACGGTTTTCTCTCCCCTGACACGATCGCGGTTTGTTGAATTCGCGGAACCGGTATATAATAAAAGTTACCTCCCTTGTCTATATCCGTTTTATCCAGAACGACATTATTCACTTTAAAAACAACAGGGTAGGTTTATAAAAAATACTTAGATTTAATAATTAATTGACGACTAATTAAAACAAGTGCAGTTAATAAAAGTCCTTGACTATAAACGTCGAATGACTTTCTTATATACTATTACGATGAGTGCATGTACACCCCAAGATCTTCTTTCCGAAGGGATAATACATCGCGGCGAAAAACCACTGGACGGTAAGAAGTGTGTTAATGTAGGTCGAAGAAATAATATCCTTCCACATCTTCAGCAAGTTCAATAGTTATTTGAATGATTTTTTAAAAACAAATGTCGATAAAAACTAATACGCATGATAATGCAGGTAACAAATACACGTGGTCACATAGTTATGCACGGGTAATCAAAACCCATGACCCACGTGTTTTGATTGATGCATCGTGGGCTATTAAAACAGCTTTTTAACAAATACGGGTTTATTATCTGCTGATCTAAATTAGAGTAACGCGTGATAATTAAAATAATTGAATGACAAGTGCGACTCGTAATTACTGAAATGACCATGTAATACATGTATATATACCTATCGTAGTCTAATCTCAAATTTCCAAATATAACATGGAGGTTATTGAAAACTTATTCACTGTTTCTTGAATTCACGGATTTATAAACACCGTGAATATAGCGAATATTAACACCGCGAGTTATTTTCCCCCTATACAGTAGTCCTCTTCACAAAAAATTACGATCAAGACAAAATAAGACATCTCTGTATTTTTTCTTTTATAAATATAATATTTTTCTCTGGAATATTTTTCTAATACAACAGAAACAATATTTTTTGTCTCAGTCTTTAGCTTGGATTTGACTCTTTTTTTTGGTCTTATTCGTAAGATATTTTTGTAAAACGTATCTTTCATTTTAAAAATATATTGTTGTTTTAGTCAATATATGATTTAAGCTTGAAATGCTACATATAAACTTTATACGTCATATCGTGGTCAAATGTCATTTTTCTATTGTGAAATTTGTTCTTTTGAATACTAGTATGTGGTTTCTTCAGTTATGTAGTAATTCAATACACAATGTCATACAGCCGTAGACTGTGGGCCTCCTTTAGTCGAAGATAAGATACAGACAGACTATAACTCAAACTCGGAGACCACATATGGAGCAACGATAGAGTTTGTGTGTGAAGAGGGTTGCAGGAAGAGGGGGTTACACTGGGGGGAATATATCTGTATGGAGGATGGCAACTGGACATTGAAAGGGACAGATTATAAAGGAGCACTGTCATGCAATTGTAAGTAAAAGTGGGGAAAAACAATATTTGGATTAAAAACTTCAAAACATTTTCTTAAAAAATACCAATGTACGTAGATCAAAATAGTGGGAAACCTGATTTTTTTTAGCTCACCTGGACTGAGGGCTTAAATAGGCTTCTCTGTCGGGCGCCCGCCTCTGTCTGTCGTTTATTGTCTGTAAATGTTTCACGTTTTCGACTACTTCTTCAGAGTCACTGGGCCACTGGTGAAGTGAATTAAAGTTTGTTCACAGGAAGTGCCATACCCTCTTTCAAGGGGAGATAGTTTGGCATGGTAATATATAGCAGAAATCTTTTTTAATGCAAATGGTTTGTTGGCCATTGACCACTGTTTAGTTTAGAACAAGTTTAGAACATGCGAAAATATTAATGAACGAAATAAGCCGAGAAAAGCTTCTTAGTTTTGAATAGAGACTTAGGTCTTTGATTTTGGAAATCTTTTTCAAGCATTTTGCCATATGTTGAATTCTCATTCTTTGTAAACGATCTTGGATGTGAGTAAAAAAAATCTGTGCTAATATTTATATTGTTTAACATGGCATGGGTTAGACCACATTGGAGATTTATATGCACTGATATTTTTATTGAGTATATCTTTTAAAATTATTTTATGTGTCCAATTTTTATTTTGGTCTTGTCTGTTTCTTGGCAGTAAACACAATCCTTTTGAATTCTTGTAGCCGCTGATATATACGTGGGTTGTTATCCGCAGGAGAACTTCACAGTTATTTCACAGTTTACCCTGGTTTCAAATTGTCGATTGAAATGTACAACGGAAAATGCTAGATTTGCTGGTATGATATTTAGAATTCTTTAGATACTAACTTCATGTTAACTAAGTAGAATAGTTTTTAAATGAAAATTGTAATATACTAGTAATCATAACCGTTGTACAAATGAACTCTACACAACCAAAAATCTAAGGGAGAGTTGAAGTGCTAGTTTATATATAACCACCGTACCTACTGCATACTTGCATATTTTTTTCAGGGCTGTCGTTGTCTATTGTATAGGTGCAATCTTTTTCAGGGCTTTCTTTGAACATTTGCTACTGTGGTGACGTTGTAACCGGTTCGGCATCACCAAACTCAAGCGACTGTAATGTGATATGTCCAGTCAGAAACAAAGCAGGTCCTTATTATTGTGGGGGTCCCAATGGCCAACTCTCTGTCTACACATCTAGTGAGTCTCTGGAATTTGTATGAATTTCAATCATGTGCAATGGTAATAGTAAACATCAAGAAGAACACAAGAAGTAAAATGGTCGGATAAGTGGTTTAGGATCTTTTATTAATGTATTAATATGATTTACGCATTGTTTATTCCTTTGCCAGGAGACTGGATGAGTTCATTTATCAGTGTGGGAACTTTACAATTCTCGCTTTCAACCACTGTGTATGGGGACGAAGCATTTGCCTGCAAGCAAATCTGTTCGGGTGCAAATGCATATTATGCCTTTGTACAAAATGGAGAGTGCAAGTGCACTAATACAACAGATAACGGGGCGTTTGTCCCGGATAACTCCACCGAATCCGACAATTCGATAACCGTGCACAATCTAGGTACGGATACGTATAAAATGTTATTAATCTATCCATTTTCTTGTGGTCGTATAAAAATCTGTAGTGTCTGCGACTGACCATTATAAACAAATGATTGAATGTTTACAGCGATTGAAAATTTTATAATCGCATGATTTAATGTTCATATACACATGAAATATGGTTTATGTAATACATGTGATTAAGTATGAGAAACATATCTGGTATGTTTGTAAGAATGAGAAAAATATTAGTCATCCTAATACTGATAACAGCTTTAATCTATTTTGAATTTACATGTGTAGCTTTGTATCTGTGGCGGGAGAAAACTTGTGAGAATTTGTACGAAAAACAAGTACGAAACCACGGCTGGTACTACTTGAAGGAGATGGTTGTTCCTGTATATTGCAGCTTTGTAGGTAAGTTCTTCTAAGAAAAGTCTGTTATATTGTTGTCTTGTTGATGGTATAGTGTGAATTACTTTGTTCGCGCTTGCGCGAGCGTGTTTGAATATGGTAGCAATACTGCCTTGATAAACATGCCTTACAATTAAAGAAAATATGAGTTTCATAAATTGGTTTATAAGAACTTTTCCTCAGGCAATATAAGAATGATTTTGTTTTAGATGGAACTTCTTGTGAAGAAGGGTGGGTCGGGTACGCAGGAAGCTGTTACTGGTTTGAAATGCAACTCATGAACTTCAGTGATTCTTTGTCCCACTGTTTGTCAAAGAATTCTTCACTTGCTCCCCTAAGAAACAAGGGAATAATGGCCTTCGTGGATAGTTTCATACGAAGTAAGAATTTATGCAACTCTTTATTACCTTTATGGGAGATTTTCTATGAGAGTACTCTTATTTTCTGTGACCCAAATGTTTTGATGGGCCTGGCCCTTCACTTGAACAACAGATGAAGAAAGGAAAAAGAGGGGAATTATTTTAATTGAGATAAAAAATATATATATATCGATCAGACCAGAAATTCAATCGGTAAAAGTTATTTTGATTATATCACCTCTCTGAAAAAGTAACACCTGGGCTTGAAAGAAAACCTTTTTTATAATTATATTTACAGAATTTTGAATCCTGATATCTAATCATGTTCCAAGTATTGTTGAGAATGAACGAAGTGGCATTTGTAAAGATTTTCTTCTTTTTTGTAGCTATGATAACATTGATAATTAGAATAATAAACCTTGATTTCCTCTAGTTGCATATCACGTTTTGTTGAATTCAGACCAAAACTGAAAGAGGAGTAACATTTAAAAAAAAACAACATTTATTTCAAAGTTGCTTGAAAAACTGCATATGTTTTTCTTTGAAAAACTATGAAAAAATTTTGATAAAACTATGGAAAAATTTTTTTCGCACTCAACAGATTTTCAATCGGACCTATACAATCTGAAATGGCGCTTTGGTGCTACAGATGCTCATTCCATGTCGTCTTATGTATGGTTAGATGGAAGCCTGAATAATGAGTTTTTCTTTAGGCTTGGCAATCCAGCCTTTGATGATTATGACTGTTTATATTTTCACAAGGGATCTTGGGTTGATGGACTTTGTGACAATGAGACTCCATTTATTTGTAGTAAAGAACAAGGTAAACTAAATTGTTCACATGAAATTTTAATTTTTTCTCAAAGAGTTTTTTGCTTTGTGTTCTGAATCTAATCGTGCCATGGTTATAATACTTTGCCTTTTGGTAGAGATGTTCAAATGCGTTGAATTCGATGCCAGCAACACTCCAGATATTGAAGTGTCCACATACACAAATGGACAAATGAACAGACAGTTGTGTATTCAGGTTTGTGGTGGTCAACTCTCCGTAAACGCCTTACTGAAGGGGATTGAATGTCTCTGTGCCAACACTAGTGTTGAGTCACATGTAACTCATCTACCCGAGTCAGAATGTATGTCTCCATGTCCAGGAAATAAACACCAGCTCTGCGGAGGAAATAATAACAAATACAGCTTAAAAACTGGTTTGCAATGAAAATGATTATCATTATTGCATCAAAAATAAAAATAATAAAACAGTTTTTCTTCCTTGTGAAATACATCCAATTTTACAAATTAGTTTTACTTTTAGTTTCAGGTTTAAATGAGATAAGAGCTGCAAATTGTAAAGTCCTCGAACGACAAGGAATTGGTAACATAAATGTTATGTTATTGAATTCATCACAACCGACATTTTGTCCAAATCCGGGTAAGTTTTTTCCCATCTCGAAATTGTGCCACGAATTGTTAAGAAAATATGCAAAATTGACTTCCATTTGAATAAATTTCTCATTTATACAAAAATATACGTTATATTACTTTCTTTACAAAATAAATGGTAAATCCTCCCCCCAAAAACTGTTGGCCACTGAATTATTTATGGTGATGGGCAAAATTGTGAACTAATTATTCCGACATTTTTTGATTACCTAAATGTAGTATGTCCAATTATTTTAACTCAACAGACTGTCCCTTTTCCTGGATAAAGAGGCCTGGGTATTCCTCGTGCTACAAATTTGCTCTCTCGGTGAAATATGTTAAAGTTGCTCTACAGTACTGTGCTAGCCATGCAGCCTCGTTGGTTTCTGTTGATGATCTAGAAGAACTTGTATTTCTGCAAGACTTATTGTCGATTGTACGGTCTGATTCATCGACACAAAGATGGATAATAGGTAAAATATGCTAAATCAATGGTATATTCATTAGAATTTATGTTTTGTTTTGTTGGTTTTTTTTTTTTTTTTTTTTTTTTTTTTTTTTTTTTTTGAGTATCCGTTATATAACAAAATACCGTATAAGTGGAAATTTCAGCGAGACGCAAATTTTGCGGTTTATCTTTAAATAATGGTAATTAATTTTTAGCGAGAATCAATTTTAGCGATTTTAAAGTGTCTACTAAAGAAGCTATTACAAATAAAACGCAATCTATTTTTAGCAATATTCAATATTAGCGATCTCCACACCCTCGCTAATAATGCCAAAATTAAATCCTCGCTAAAAATTCTGCTTATATGGTATAAAATCACTGACACACACAGAAATCTTTTCTTGAAGAAAACACTATTAACTTCATTTTGAACTTTGTTGAACGACAAATACTGATATGATATGATATTAACTTGTGTGTTCGCAATTCCCTTGCTAAATGCTTTGGGATGAAAACAAACAGAATTCATTTTACAAAACTCGTATCCAATCATAAAACACGGTAGACTGGATATTTGAATACCAAATTTTGTAAATAAGTGGAACTCTTCAGACTTACGAATGAAAAATGAAACATTATTTCCAAGTCCAAAGAGTATCTAATAAATTAAAGGTAACAATAAACTCCTATGTGCCTATTGCAGTATGATATATTTTGAATAATTCTGTAGAGAAACATTATAGAGCTAATTGTAGAACAGAATGAATATTTAACTGTTCGTGACAGTACATAGATCTACATGTATACACCAAACAACCTTATTATACCTGTATAATGTACTATAAGTATCCATAAATTAACGAATATTTCTGCCGAGAAGGGAATTCGTATTCATAATTGTCAATAATTATGTCAAATGCTAAATTAGTACATGTACATGTTCATATCTGCATAGAAAAAACGCGTGTATGATAGTTTCTTTCTTATTAATTATAAATCAGTTTATCAGTATGCAAAGTTTTAACCCATTATCCTCGCTCATATACGGCAGGTTGCCGCAGGGTTTTTGGGAGGGTTTTTTTTTCTTGCAATACAGTGCATTACGTAAAAAAAAAGGTACTCCAAAACACATTTTCGCAATCAGTAAGTTTATCCATAACGGGAAACACAATACTGAGTACAGCGTACGCAGAGATTTTTAAAATATCCTTCATAGGGAGGGGGTAGAAAGGAAACAAGTGCGATATGAGCAACTGTGCGACAACTTTATCACATATTACTACAATGTTTAATAATTTTGAGACGCATTTTTTTTCCTTTGATCTAATTTGTTTTCATTCTTTATACATGTTGCTTCAATTCACTAGTACTAAGTTTGGAGAAAATGGCTGCTTGAATATTTATCACCAATTCATACTTGAAATGAAATATTTATCTTGTATTAACGCAATCGAACTATAAAAATGAAATATGATATAACGAACAGTATTCAAGCTCAGAGTCCATTAAAACAATACAAATCGGGAGCAGAGCAAACGTGGACCTCCAAAAAGATCAGAGGTTGGATCAGGTGCCATGGAGGAGTGAGCATCCCCTGCCGACCGGTCACACCCACCATGTGCTCCTTGTCATGATCGGTAAATAACGGTAAAATCCGTCGACAATTCACGTGTAAATAATTGCCTAACAATTAGTATGAAAAACGTCAGTTAGCATATGACTTTATGATAGATTGTATTTGCTGACAAGGTCATTATATCGACCATAGAAAAAGCTTTGTTGTTAGTTAACCATTTACGTTTTTTTTTCTACTGAAATATCCAAACATGAAACAGATTTGTCAGAATCTTTGGCGTCTTTTATTTCAAGCTCACTGGGATATATCGTGTCAACATATGAATGGGAATAACTATTGTTAAATTTGATAACACCTCGTCGATATATCTAAATGACGAGTTGAAGGCCACAGCAAGAGATTTATTTTTCTCATGTATAAGATTTTGAATAAAAACCAATAAAGTTGATATCATTCTACATCTTTGTTGCGTTACATGTACATGCAGCTCAGGTTCAAGTATTTTGCGTCAAAAAGTGTAAAGGGGCGGGGGGGGGGTATTCTCTCATTTCAATCCGCTTCGTTTTTACCCTTCAAATACGTTAACGGGCACATAATATAAGAGGGCCGGCCCCAGTCCCCCTCCGGCCACATTTACCTGATTAACTAAACATCTTCATGTTTACAAAAAATAAAAATGGAATCGCTTCTTGCAATTGTGAACTGTACATTAGACTGTCACGAAAATTTCAAGACCACAATCCACTTGTTACATCAGATGTCTGACTTTACTCCCTTTAGGTCGAAGTACAAACTTCGAAATAAATCATAATAAAACCAATAATGCGTAAAAAGCGACCATTTAGAATCGTAGTTAGGGTTTGTAGAGAGAGAGAGAGAGAGAGAGAGAGAGAGAGAGAGAGAGAGGGAGTACAAACCATATGATAACCTCCTCTTACTATAAGAAGTATACAGCAAAGTGCTTAAGCACCCAAATAAAAACCAACCATCGAAACTCGATGTATAAACCAGTATATGTTTTAATCATTTTAAAAAAAATGCAATAATGAAAAAAAATAGCACGCTCCCTTGCGATGCACAGTGTAGGAATTAGCAAATTTTCATTCAAAACCTCTTCTTCAGAGGGAACACTTGGACATGGTTTTCGTTCAGAGATCAGCTTCACCAACGCCCCTTCCGCAACTTTTTTTTACAGCTCTTCCACGTTATTGACGAATATGAGAGAAGGAACCCCTTCTCCGCCCAATTCTTAATTTTGAATTCTTTGAATCTTCCTATTTATTAAAATTTATTTATAATGCGTAGATTTGAGGAGGAAAGCGGGAAAAGTGAAAGAAAAGGGAAGAGTAGGGGTAGAGACGATTGTTCCTTATTATCTTTATAATACATCTTGAGAAAACGCATACGAACGTGCCTTTTCAGTCCAATCAGGGGACGACCATTTAATTTTGAAGGAGGGGCTGGTAAAAATTTTCGCGTTAGATTATTCATTTTCGTATCATTATTCCATCCAAGGAGAAATTATTTATTTTCCTCTTTTCTTCTACTCTGATAAAAAGTTTGACAAGCAAAAGAAGAAAGGGAAAATCTATTTCGTGGGGGAGGGGGGGGGTTAGTAGCACTAGTCAAGGACAGATTATTTATTTTCTTGCCGGTCGAGGACAGACTATTTATTTTCAAAATCTGCCAGACCCCCCTCTCAGAATCAAGGAGTGCATGTCTATTTAAATATAGGCTTTACATTCTGCCGGTCGGTATTAATCATAGTATATGGGAATACAAATGTATTAAAACTTAAAAATGCATTGAAATTCAATCGATAAAATTTGAACATAAATGTACGTCTCCCCTTCCCTCTTTTCTATCTCTCCCAAATATATGCGTAGAGAGTACTTACTGGGCTCCATTTTTCAGCAGTATTTTGTAGTAAATTGCTACAATGCTATGCAAAAACCTGTTATCAATGAATCATGCACTACGTTTTATACGCACATATGAAAAAAAAGGTAAAAAATTGCTATGGAATAAATCAATAAAATAAATGACCCAATTTAAATTCATTATGGACTAAAAATGCATAAAAAGACATTTAGTTATGTAGGTAATACCGTATTCGATAAAAGGACGGCTAGACTGTTACTTGGTCCCCTTAAAAGCCGTTAAACGTCAGCGATGAGTATTACCGTTGACCGACTCTAGAGAAACGATCTCGGTCAAATCCCTTGTAACGTAGTATTTAAGATTCTGGAAAACGTTAGAACGTCACAAACACTAAAATTCCTATGGTGTTCAGCAATAAGCTCTATTTTTGGAAGAAAAAAACAAAGGTGTGAATTTTTTTCGGGGGGAGGGGAAGAGGAGGGGGAACTAAACGTGTCTAAGATGATAAGTGAAGAAATTTGCTCATTTTCCATTTTCCAACTTATGAAACTGAAGAAATTGGGGGAAAATATTTTTGGATAAAATATTTCAAAGCTGATGGATTGATTTTTTTTTTGGGGGGGGGGGATTATTAAATAAAACTTTAGTAGCCTTTTTGGAATGTATTTCATTAATCTTTTATTTTCAATTATAAAGATGGTGTTCAGTGTAGGTTAATTACGTTTCAAAATTACGTGTACTTTACATATACGAGATCTCTCAATTTGTGTTATTTTCAGGTTTCAAGGCTACAGGTCAATATTCATCTTATTTCCGGTCGTCCATGGGGAGACAACTGGGAAACCTTACCTTTTACAATACAACTCAAGACGAATACGCATATATTGACGCATTAGGACAAATAGAACGTTTCGGTGACATGAAAAGAAATTTCATTTGTGAGAAGTCTCCAGGTAATGATTTCTTTAAAACAAAATATCTCATCTTCTTCTGACTAAAATTTGATGCTTTAATTAACAATTGTTTCAGCATAGTATACCCAGAAAGCCTTTTTTGCCCCCGTATCGAAGATTCGGGGGTATATAGTTTTTGCCCTGTCCATCCGTCTGCCTGTCTGTTTGTCTGCAAAAACTTTAACCTTGTCCATAACTTTTGATTGGTTAGAGCTTTGACTTTGGGTACCATCATATTTGATCTTTTGACCTTGACCTTGGAGTTTGACCCACTTTTGCAAAATTTTATGAGACTTTAATAACCTTGGCCATAACTTTTGAACAGTTGGTGTTTGGGCTTTCAAACTTCACATGTTTATTCCTTGTGACAAGACCTTCCTTTAGATACCAACCACTTTGACCTTGACCTGGGAGTTTGACCTACTTTTGAAAAACTTAAACCTTGGCCATAACTTTTGAATGTTCGGGGCTAGGGCTTTCATATTTAAGTATCTAGTCCTTGTGACAAGAACTTCCTTTGGATACCAACCACTTTGACCCTTTGACCTTGACCTAGGAGTTTGACCTACTTTTGAAAAACTTTAACCTTGGGCATAACTTTTTCACATATGTAATCCTTGTGACAAGACCTTCCTTTGGATACCAACAATTTTGGCATTGAGCTTGGCCTTGGAGTTTGACCTACTTTTAAAAGACTTTAACCTTGGCCATAACATGTGAACGTTTGGTTCTGGGGCTTTCATATTTCACGAACATGTGTATCACTTGTGACAAGACCTTCCCTTGGGGTCCCATTTAACCTTGACCTTGACGTTTTACTTACTTAACCTTCGCCATAACTTTTGAACAGTTGGTGCTAGGGCTTTCAAATTTCACAGGTATATTCCTCTAGACAAGACTTTTCTTTGGATACCAACATTTTTGATCTTTTGACCTTGAGTTTGACTTGCATTTGAGAAACTTTAACTTTCGCCATAAGCTGCCATACTGGGGCATCAGTGTTTCACAAACACATCTTGTTCTAACTTAGAAAATGCTTCAGCTCATTGGCAAGCTTTAGTCTTCTGAATTCGCTATCACCCCGTGTAATATATTCGTCGAAATATAAATACGTTGTATAGTGGATATGCTCAATAATTGAAATTTGTGAAAGTAAGATCAATTAATTAAGAGGCTATATATATAATATTTAGATAGATATGTGGATTTTTTTGTTCGTTTAATTTTACAAGATCTGTATATCTGTGCATTTTAAGGAAAAGTTATTCTGAAAATTGTAATTTTGTAAACCCCGTCATCTCTTAATGTTAAAAGGGATATACAGTGATATAAACTGCAAATTTGCGACTCCGATATACATAATAAACGTTAGTATGCAAATGCTTCATCATAAAAAGAAGTTCAGAGAACAGAATGAATTCAAAGCAGGCTTCATGTGACGCAGAACGTTGGTCATTCAACCAATGTCACCTTTTTCTAGTAAGCGTGTCATGTGTCTTTCATTCAAAGTCTTTCATATTAAATATATATATTTCGATGTAAAGTGTTGTATTTAATGGAAACTTTTCGAAATTCAAAGACTATATGGCTTGTACACATGATAAAATCTTTCGGAAAACAACTAGCAGACACTTTATCATTGAAACAAAGTATTGAAAACCATTCATTCATTTCATTCATTTATTTTGATTACTTACTTTCAAAAATTAAAAAGTTTAAATGTAACAAAGCAATAGACAACGTATCTAAAGGAAGAAAGGTGATTTTTTATAGGTTGCTGTGTCAGTGATATCAATAAATAACAATCGGTCGCAGGAGCAGCCGATCTATTTGTGATTGTGTTTGAAAAGTGCACATGGGGAAATGCAACGTTATTTTTTTATATTCTGTAAAATGATTCTTAAATGATAACATGTATAAAAATTATGAGTATAGTATATGAAAAACTTACTCTAAGCTAAGTCTGAAATGCTGCTGTCTTTTTCAATGTTATTTTCAGTTTAAAATGCAAAATACTTCTCTTTTTTTTTTCTTTTTTTTTCTTTTTTTTGGCTTTTTGAAATAAATTCTTCATAGGAATATAAAAAACAAATTGTATTGATAAATGGGCACAATTAAATAAGTACCCTTTGAATTTAAAGATAGTAGACCTGGTCTCCAAATACAACATAGTTATTGTTAATTAGAATTCACCAGCAACTCCAGAATACTTATACTTGTGGGAAGAATAAGAACCACATTAAACAAAATAATATCCTAGATGACTTACCACAAGAAAGTGATGGAAGTAGATTAATAAATGATAAAACATATACGAGTACTTATTTGGAATGTAACTGCCATTACAGAGTACGTGGGCTGTTTTTTGAGCGACGATAGTTCTCCTGTAGCCCTGTCTTCGGATAGCATGACGATTGAGCTATGTGTAGAAATTTGTCGTGCCAAAAATATGACTTACGCTCTGCTATCTCCGTCAGTGTGTCGATGTAATGACACACTTCTGGTGAATACTATGAAATCCTGTACAGCTAGATGCGCCAACTCCAAGATTCAAATTTGTGGTGATTTGCAATCTAGTGTGTCCGTCTATAAGATAGGTATCTCATTACTTTTACATATTACATTTTATCATTAGATATCATTATAATGTTTAATGTTTATTTTTGCAGTGTTCGCCAATAATTGGTTTTTGATCATGAATTGTAAAACATTATGCATATATTTGAACATAAAAGATATAAAACAATTAAAAATTGTTTTTTTTTACAGATAATCATTTCATTTGACACTGTTTTGTAGATGAATATCCATTGTACAGCTCTTGTAAAACACTGTTTGATGCTGGAATAAGAATACACGGCCATTATGTACTAAAAAGTGGCATTCAGCATTGTAAATTCTATGGTAATTAAAATTCCTTTTTAAAAGTATAGAAAAATTCTTAGATAGCAAAATGAAATGATTGCTAAATTTATTTTTGCTCAAATAAGTTAAAATCAAATATTATGAAATTAGATGGTTCTACTGATTGTGAAGAGGGATGGTTTGCATTAAACGGAACCTGTTATAGTGTTCTTTTAAACTCGACAACTGGCTATGGATACCAACCAATTCTAGAATGGCGGTCTGCATGTGCACAACAAGGAGGTAGGCTGGCTACAATCAACAACCAACAACAGCATCATTTCATTGCGAAGGTTATCATGGGTATGTCGATATAAAATGGCATTTTCCTTATTATAAACAAAACTAATATAATATATGAAAAGAAATCTCGGCATATGACCCCAGGGCAAGAACTAGTTTTGATATTTTAAAATAATATGTATATTACCTTTTGCAAATTGTAGGTTCAGAACGTCTAGTTAAGCCCGTGGTGTTGCTGGGATATTTTGAATCGATTTTGCTTGGAGCACCGGCATGGACATCTGGTTCAATGTCAAAATACATGACGGATACTGATTTCTCCGGAGATTCATATCGACAAAGAGTGCTGTTCCAGGACCAGGAGTATTTAAACACTTTCATCGGTACCTCGTCCGACACAACTCAGGCCTCAGCAGCTGTGTGTGAAACCGAAAAAGGTATCAGAAGAGACAAATGAACAAGTGTTTCAGTTTATTAATCTCTTTACATTGTGTGAATACAAAATGTTCCATCAGGAGAAACAATTAAATTGTTTTGAAGAATTAAAAGTTCACAATTTATATGTCTTACGGTTATGCAAAAGTGAAAAAAAAACATTTTAAAGCTTTTAAAGCATAAATTAATACATTCTACTTTAAAGATTTTTTTAATGAAAAGTCATTTTAAACATAAGTAGGAGACCTTGACTTTTTTATTCAGATTTTATCGGAGTGTTTCAGCATCCTGCCAACTTAGAACCTTTAATTCTTGGATATGGCATTATGACTTTAACTCAGTGCAAACAAGTCTGCTCTGGGGCAGATCAGAATTTTGCCATGGTTGGCAGAAACACGTGCTGGTGTGGTAATCAGACAGATGTAGATTTGCTTACCCCTGATTCTTTGGGTGCCAGCAATAGACTTTTGGGGAACAGTAATGCCTTTTGCTTGGGAAACAATATCCAGCACTGCCCAGATGCGGATAAAGTTGATGTTTATAATCTAGGTATCAGTATCTTGCGTTTACTTGATCACTTGATTTACTTCATTGTCCCCCTTTTACAAACTGAAAAAAAATATTCATCAGCATTATTAGATTCAAAGCATAATTTTTTTAACCATTGTTCGTCAATTAAAAATTCTGTTATTCCTTTTGTTAGGTCACCTGAGTCACTCAGGTGACCTATTGCTATCCGTTCTCGTCCGTCGGCGTGCGTCGTGCGTTAACATTTGAACATTTTTAGCTTCTTCTCTGAAACCGCTTAACCAATTTCAACCAAATTTGGCATATAGCATCTATGGGTGAAGGGAAACAAAAATTGTGAATTTCATGGTCCCTGCCCCCCTGGGGCCTGAGGGGTGGGGCTAAAACCACCAAAAATAATGCAATCTTTAAAAATCTTCTTCTTTACTCCTGGACATCAAGCAGTCAAACTGTTGGCATCATTGTAATAAGCATTGAGCCCTCTACCAAAATTGTGAAATTCATGGCCCTAGGGTCAGGGGTTCTGGCCCCAGGGTGGGGCTATATAGATCATATAGTGAAAGTGCATTTATTTTATTTCTTTGAAAATCTTCTTCTCTGCTCCTGGGTATTAAATAAGGTAACTAAGTACATAGTTATGATGAGCAAGAGTACCTCTTCCAAAATTGTGAAATTCATGGCCCCAGGGTCAGGGGTTCTGGTGTAAGGGCGGGGCTCTATTGATTATATAGTGAAAATGCATTAATTCTTTGAAAATCTTCTTCTCTGCTCCTGGGTATTAAATAAAGTAACTAAGTACATAGTTATGATGAGCAAGAGTGCCTCTTCCAAAATTGTGAAATTCATGGCTCCAGGGTCAGGGGTTCTGGCCCCAGGGTGGGGCTATATAGATCATATAGTGAAAGTGCATTATTTCTTTGAAAATCTTCTTCTCTGCTCCTGGGTATTAAATAAGGTAACTAAGTACATAATTATGATGAGCAAGAGTGCCTCTTTCAAAATTGTGAAATTCATGGCCCCAGGGTCAGGGGTTCTGGTGTTAGGGCGGGGCTCTATAGATTATATAGTGAAAAAGCATTAATTCTTTGAAAATCTTCTTCTCTGCCCCTGGGTATTAAGTAAAGTAACTAAGTACATAGTTATGATGAGCAAGAGTGCCTCTTCCAAAATTGTGAATGTCATGGCCCCAGGGTCAGGGGTTCTGGTGTTAGGGCGGGGCTCTATCGACTATCTAGTGAAAAAGCATTAATTCTTTGAAAATCTTCTTCTCTGCTCCTGGGTATTATTTAAACAAACTAAGTGCATGGTTATGATGCATAAGGATGCCTTTTCAAAAATTGTGAATGTCATGGCCCCAGGGTCAGGGGTTCTGGTGTTAGGGTGGGGCTCTATTGATTATATAGTGAAAATGCATTGATTCTTTGAAAATCTCCTTCTCTGCTACTGGAGATTATTTAAACAAACTAAGTGCATGGTTATGATGCATAAGGATGCCTTTTTAAAAATTGTGTATTTCATGGCCCCAGGGTCAGGGGTTCCGGTGTTAGGGCGGGGCTCTATTGATTATATAGTGAAAATGCATTGATTCTATGAAAATCTTCTTCTTTGCTACTGGAGATTATTTAAACAAACTAAGTGCATGATTATGATAGGCAAGGATGCCTCTTCCAAATTTTTTTAATACATGGCCTCAGTTTTGGGGGTTCTTGAGGAGGGGGGGGGGGAGGGGGGCTCTATTGATTATATTGTGAAAATGCATGAATTCTATTAATTAATCATTAACTAATCCTGTCTGTTCCTTAGTGTTGAGCTGATAAATAAATTGCTTAGCTATGATGAAGATGGGAGCTTTGAACAGAATTTTTAAATCTTGTGGTCCTAGGGTCAGGGGTTCTGGCATAACGAGGAAGGGGGGGGGGACTTTTGATAATATAGTGGAAAAGTGTTAATTCTTTGAAGTCCATAGTTATGATGATGAGGGTAACTCGTCCAAATTTGTAAATTTCTTGACCTTTGGTCTTGGGTTCTGGTGTTAGGGTAAGGCTTTGTTGAATCTGTAGTGAAAATGCATTGTACCTGTGAAATTCTTCTCTGCTTCTGGGCACATCGAAAGCAAACTGAGTAAAAGTTTAAATGATATGAGTAAGCGTATTTCTACCAGATTTTTGAACATCTGGACAATTTGTCTAAGCATTCTGGTCCTGGACAGGGCTCTATTAATTTATATTCTACTGAGAGAAGTTATTCCCCTTTTCCATTCACCTTTGATAATTAATCACTGTAAATATTGTATTTGAAAGATTAATAGAATAAAATAATTATGCAAGAATGTTTATCGTATAATTCAAAAAGTACTTTCTTAGTTTTAATAATCAGGCAGACCTGTAAGTAATAGATAAATAAAAATGAGACAAAAATAACTTATCTTATCAAAAGTTCTTCAAAGACCATAAGAGAGGTCAATGCTAGAGGTCTTAATATGGGTTTAAAAATAGTACAGAAGCACTAATAGTATGTTAATAGTCTGCATGGTGATAATATTAAGTGGGGGACAGATTAGAACTTAAGTTATGAGTTGATACTGAATACTAGACTAATTATTTTGTTGATCCTGATCTTCCTACTTCTCTTGCTTTAGGGCAACAAAGCTTCATCTGTCAGTGTATTTAACTTCTAAATTGTTGTATTATACTCAGGTGACCGTTAAGGACCTTGGGCCTCTTGTAAAATTTTCTGTTTTAACATTGAATTATATTTACACGGAAGCTTCATTATTTGATAGTCTAAGATTCCCAAAATACATTTTAATTAATGGATTTTTTATTCTGATTTTAAGTTAACAAAATATTTTTGCATTTTTTTTTTTCATTAATTTTATACTATAAATAATTTTAAACATATTTTCATTTTAGAATATGATATTGAATACCCTGCCTTTTCTTGTGATCATCTGTATTCACACGGAGTATTTTATAACGCTACATACACAATTCAGAATGAAAATGGGACTTTTAAACGGACTTGTGGATTTACTGGTAACATCATCTTTTAATGTATGTAAATGGAAAAATTAAATGATAAGAGCTGTTTGATATATAGTTAACTACCTGCTTGAATAAGTAAATTTGCCATGTGATATTTTATTTCAACTTTGAATGTTGGTGGTACATGTATGAATTCACATTAGATCTTTAATGGTGGTGGTACTTGTGTGAATTCACATTAGATTTTTAAAAAAGAAGAAATTAAATAGATATACTTTGAATGTACAGATAATTGTGTTTTCCATCATTTTTCTGTGTACGCTTGCTTTATAGATTTGCTCCATTTTTATGTCTGTCATCATATGTTTTTACCTAAGCTTTGTCTATGTCTGGTAATTATGCGATTTATAGGGAAGACAAGTTCTTAATGGTTTTATATATCTCATATATATATATATATTTATATAGTTTCTTTTTGACCTGATTTATTTTATCTACTTTATAAAACGTTTATGCTATTGTAAACCTAAATGTACAAGATATCTACATGTATTTCTATAATTTCTCTCTGACTTTCCAGACATAACAGACTGTGGTTCTGCTCCTATGTTTTGGGGTTATAGAGAACATTGTTACAGATTTGGAACAATGTTAACAACCGGAGAGACATTTGCCACTCAATGCATTGAAAATGACAGCCTTCCATTTCTTCCTGCATTGAATGATGAACTCGTCTCTATTCTAAAACGAATAATTCCAATTTTTCAGTCAGACATTCATCTTTTTATTGGAACGTCCAATAGGTATTGTGTGTTTTTTTTTCTTTAATGGATTTTCTCACTTTTTTAGAATTTGAGAGGGTTTGAAACATTATTTAGACACGATCACGTTAAAGCTGTAATCCAGCATTTTGCGCAAGTTTGAATACTTACTGCAAAAGGACTTAAAGTTAGCATTATTCTAAGACAGGCAAAATTGCACAATTAACAATGCATTTTTGCTAGAATTAACCAATACTTTTAATAGCTGTTTGTATGCTTGGTAAAAACTTTATTTATTCAGATTGCACAACGATCATTACACATCAAGTGAAGGGTTTTTTGTGAGATCACAACCTGATGTAACATTTAATGGTTCTATGGGATATATGACACTAAATCTGGATTCATTTGCATGGGAAGAGGTTTCGGGGAAACACTTTGGCATATGTAAATCCCCAGTTAACGGTAAATATATATTTGGGTTTGTATTTTCAAATAGGTATGCTCTTTTGCATGTGTTTTTTATTGAATATATATTTTGGTATTGGTTTTTTTCCAGGAAGTGTTCGATGTATTGACATAAACAGTTTAAATGGATCATTACTCTTTGAACACCAATATATATATCCGATGACGTCATCAATATGTACTCAACTTTGCCTCGGTAGAAGTGCTAGTTATGGTGTTATTCGTGAAAAAGGATGTCGATGTTATACTAACTTGACCTATGAGAACAAATATGGTGAATGTAAGGCTTGTTCTGGTCACGAAACTCAAATGTGTGGCGATGACTCGAAAGAAAGTGGAGTCCTAGTTGATTTAGGTTTGATTATTATGCAACTTATTGAATAAAATGATTATGGATATTTCATTCGTACATATTTAACTTTTTTTTTTACTTTTGAAAAAAATATATTAGTAAAAAGGATTAAGACATCTGATTTTACTGATCTCTAGATCATAAATCAACAACCTATATTACGTGTGAAAATGTATTTTTTAATCTTTAAATTCTTATAACATTTTCATACAATTTTTATTATCTTTTTGCAGACTTTTACAGAGAGGAAACCGTGCAGTCTTGTGAAGAACTTTATTCTTATGGTGTAAATATCCCTGGCCAATATTTTATCCAAAGAAACAACACACAATACTTTGTTACTTGTTTTGACCAAGGTAAGACCTCGTAACAGCTTCTTTCCTATGATGAAATAAAGGAAATATTCAATGAATACCAGTATAAAAATATGCATTCCTTATACAGCATTTAGAATACCCCATGTTTAAATAGATGCAGCTGAAAATGAATTCATAAACGGAGTTTGCTTTGCATTATTTTAGACCCGTCACTATCAGTTATAACGGATTATTCCATTGCTCCATCTTCTACAGAATCTGGTATTTCAGATGAAGGTTTTCGGTAAGGTTTCACTGATAACTATGATGATATGGAATTTATCAGGAAAAGTTTTATACAGGTTTTATTAATGTTTATTACTATTTTCATAATACTCTGAGACGAATTTATTACCTGGAAAGCTTTTTTTTAAATTTTATTTTCTTAATTAAATTGTTTTTTTTTTCAATTTATTTATATTGAGTGGGGGTTTTTCATAGTAAACTGTTGAATATATGGGTTATATCAGTTGAATTAGATAAGATTTCAATTATTTAATACAATATTGATGAAGTAATTTTCCATTCAGAATCAATGCGTATGCTAACTACAGCATAGATCATAGCTGGAGACCTGAAGATTCCGACTCTGAACCATACATTAAGTTCACATTTACAGAAGACTACATCATTACTGCTATTCAGACACAAGGTATGGTGTTGATGCAATGTTAAAATCTAGTTTTACAATGCTGACTTACAAGCAACACAGGAATAATGGGAGTAAAATACTAGTAATATGAAATACATAGAATTGTTTTTTAAAACTTTATGATTTTAGTCTTATTCTATATTGGTTTAATGTTGTAAATATATTTTTAAAATGGCATATTAATTCGTAGAAGATGTGGGTGACAAGCTTTATCAAAGCCCTTTAAGTATTTCTCATGATACTGTAATGGTAGAACAGATTTAAAAAATATCAATTTTCTAATTGGGTTACTGTAGCGACTGTTTTGCTGTTTGACCTGTAAATGAGTATAAATATTGGATAAATTATGATATATACTGTAAGTTTATTTTAGGTGATGTGCTAACAGAGTCCTGGGTGAGGTCATATATATTAATGTACAAGAATTTAGAGAATGCAGATATAGTCGTTGCAATCAATGGCTCAACAAATGTAAGTTGCATGGTATTTGAGTGCTCTAGCAATCTACTATTAACGTGATTGATTTTAAATAAATATTTTATTATATGTTCCTCTAAAAATACATAAATAGAATTTCTACTGAATGGTATATGTATACATGTATATATATATATATATATATATATATATATATATATATATATATATATATATATATATATATATATATATATATATATGGATACTAGTATTTTATCATACTTGATGTGAGAAAGAGAGAAATCGGCAGCAAAGTGTTTTAGATATGTATTCTTTCCGTTTTAGATATGTATTCTGTCTGTTTCAGATATCTGGAAATGTTGACAGATACAGTCGCGTTATACAATTTTACTCCCAGCCAATCATAACACGAGAATTAAGACTGTATCCGCAATCTTCTCAGCAGCGGGTTTCTCTCCGTGTATCTTTATATGGACAACCTTTGTCACAGTTTAACCGTAAGAATATATTTTGTCGTTGAAAATTTGTGTGTGAAATGCGCCGTTTATTGAGAAGTTGAAATAATATGCATATCGGTTATATATCGGTTTTTTCGTAGATTCCACGAGATATTTGGGATGCTTTTTGAATGTGGAAGGAGACTTTGTTGTTCAGTCTTTAGTATCTTCAGATGAAGACTGCAGAGCCACTTGCAAGGCATCATATTATCAGTTTTATTCCTTTTATGAAAATCAAGGTATTTAGTTGTCTGAAGCATCTTTTTTCAAGTACTTGTGCTGAATAAATCGCTTTCTATTTCTCCAAATTACTTTAATGTATTTTTTTCGTAAATTCAATTACGACATATTGATTTTTGTGTTCTTTTCCAGACTCTTCAAGACATTGTTTTTGTGGAAATTCTCTATATGTTTACGGAACAGTACAAGAGACTTGGTGTTTTCCCTTTACAAAAAGTCCAGCTCTGCCAGTTTACAGAACATACGGTAAGTAAAACTAATTTTGCCTATGATTTCTTTTTTTGCAAAGCTCTTGATTTATGCGCAAAATTTGTACCCAACATCAGCCAATAGAGTTTTCTAACTTACAGATACACATTGTGAAGGGAAGATTGAGGAGCAAGCTTCTTTTGCCTCTTCTTATCATCCTCACACTGTCGACTTCTTCACTGTCACATCTCAGCTACAATTTGAATGTAATGCAGGATATGTTCTGAACAATAACGCGACGTTAAAGACAGTAACGTGCCAGGAATCCGGCGGTGATTACTACTGGAAGGATGACGTAGGAAAATGCATTGGTGCGAGTTTAATCACTCCATTTGATTATAAAACTATTTCTTTGCCTGACAAAAGCTAACAAAATATAAAGACAAAGGGAATTCATTTCAATATTTTTTGAGCAAAATGCAATAATATGAGCTTATGCTTGAATTGTCAAAATTACGTGTTCAACTGCATTGCAACGATGATCTTCCTTCTTTAAAGTAAAGAACTGCAGCTCACTGGAAGAACCAGGCACCGGATATTACTTGAGCACCAACAACGTAACATTCGGTACCTTTGTCACCGTGTCTTGTAATAATAGTCTACACATGGCAGACGGTTCTGGTTCCAAGACAGTGACCTGCCTCAGTACAGCACAGTGGAACGATAGCATTTCTCCATGTTTATGTTTGTCTTCCTGTTTAATTAACCATTAAGATACCATTATTATGATTTCATATCGAATATAACAAAGGAAATAGGGGCTTTATTAAATGATCAATGATTTTGATAAGGAAATTCAAATAAGTGCATCGTATGCATGTAAGCTAAGATAGCTTCCCTTTCTCAATGTTTTAGATAATTATTGTCCTTTATTTCCGTCCTCGTTACCCAATGGAGCTTATGTTCTGAGCCCAGACGGACTTTCTGCGACGTTCACTTGTAACCAGTTCTACAGACTGTCCACTCTGTCGAATCAAGAGACCATTTCCTGTCAACAGAATCATAAGTGGGAAGCTTTCAATTTTACCTGTGAAGTAAACGGTAATTTAATCTACAAAAGTCAATCAAGACAATGAATATAAACTATGAAATTACTAATTAATTAATTAATTGAAGTTGCAACTATATTTTATGATTAACGCCTCAATTACCTTCAAATGAATATAAACTCTTTGAGTATGATTCATTGTCAGTAATCAAAACTGCGATTTTTCTAATTGTAGATACAGCCGTGGTTTTCAGACAAGCAGAGTTTGATCTGATTGGACTATACGAGAGACCGCGAAATCCAGATTCGGTTATTACTGATGAAGTGTCCTCCTCCATCTTTAAATGTACAGACAGATGTGTTAAGACTAGACATTGCACTGCTTACGCCTACAGTATGGAGGGAAGGATATGCACTTTGTTCAAAAGCCGTGTTTCTATCTCCGATCTCATTCCTACTTCATCATGGAAATATTTTGAACTTAAACTATTTTTGATGGAATAACACGAACTAGACGTAAACTTAATATACCACTATTTACTATGCGTCTTTAATAGATAACCAATCCAGCTAATCTATTAATCTAAGTATCTACTGCCATAATTATCCCTTTTCAAACTCGAACTTTTGAGATTTTTGATTACCATGGCAAATGTACTTTCTTGCAAACCGCGGACGCGATTGGTAATGTAACTTCATTCCATACCAAGCAAATTATCGAAATCTCTTAGTTATAAATAGCAAATATCAAATAAGTATAACTTGATAGCCTCAAAAGTACATATGACATTCATAAAACACTAATGGTTATCATGAACTACATATCAAGTTTAATTCAATGTACCAGTATTTGTATTGCACTCGTACACATACGACTTTTTTTTTTTAATTTTAAACTTAATCATGCTAATGTTTGATTGAAATAAAGAATCTTCAGTCAATAGTTATTCATTTATCCTTTGACATACTGTGATTTTTACGATAAATGTGCCTGAAATATGGAGATAACGGACGGTATTCAAGCTAATAGTCCATTTAAACAATATAAGTCGGAAGCAGAGCAAACAGGGACCTCCTAAAAACAAAGAAGGCGGGATCAGGAGCCATGGAGGAGTGAGCATCCCCTGCCGACTGGTCACACGCGCCGTGTGCTCCTTGTCATGATCGGGAAAACGGAAAAATCCGTAGACAGTTCAGTGTGTGAATAACAATTGGTATAAAAAAAAAGTCGGTCAGCATTCGACTTAATTATAGATTGTATTTGCTGACAAGAACATTGTATCGACTATAGAACTTGCAAAATGATGATTTCCAACGAGACTGTTGATTTCCTTGTTTCATCAACTTGTTTGTCAATAGCTTGCCTTGTTTTAGAAATTGTTCATACGTAATGCATGCTCCTGCGAATCAACTGAGAAACATAAACCCCATATGCAGGTGATAAGGGCATATTGCTGTAAAAGTAAGGGAAGTTAACGATAGAAAAAGTGAAGTCATAACGTTTATCGCAAAGTTTTGTTATTAGGTTATCCCTAACGTCTTTTTCTAGTAAAATATCCAAATATGAAACAGATATGTCAGACTCTGTGATGTCCTTATTTTTGTATTAAGTTCACTGGGATATATCGAATCGACATATGATACGTCGTCGATATATCTAAATGTCGAGTTGAACGCCACAGCAAGTGTTTTCTTCTTCTCATGCTTCTAGATGTTTTGAATAAATTCTGATTCACATGAATACAAAAATAGTCTGCTTATAACTTGGCACCATTGGTTACCATGGAAATTCCAACAGATTGTTTGTAGACCTGATCTCCAAAAACTACATAGATATTGTCAATCAGAAACTCAAGCATCTTTTTAATATCAACTTCAGAGTATTTGTGTGTGCAATAAGAATGTTTTTAGCAAATAAAATTGCAAATGAGCAGTAACAAGGTAAGTATATTTACGAGTTCCATTTTTATTGAAAAAGCAGCTGTCTGTGATTTCAAAAAGCCTGGACTTTAATTTATTGTGAGGAATGGTTGTGTAAAATGTTGAAAAATCGTACGTTGTGATGTTATTGATTTTGGTGAAATTTTGTGATTTCAAATTTTCTAAAAGTTCCTTTGAATTGTTAAGTATCCAAATATGATTTACACCACTTCTGGAATATACTGTTGTACAGCACTCATGAAGTTTCTCCTTAACTGCTGTAAATATTTATTGAGGAGTAAAGAAAGAGGCTTGGTAGAACATTTACTGGAACCCGCTATGTATCTTTGTTTGTAAGGATTTTTATGGAGTTTTGGAATCCAGGTACAATAATTCAAAATCATTTTGATTGTTGGGAATCTTAAAAATATTGAAAACTGACCTCTTCAAGTTGTATCCATTTACAATACAAGTAAACAATTTCAGTTTCATCACTAATACACAATTTAACCGGCCACGGTAGCCTAGTAGCAGGTCGCTCGCTTTGTGATCGGGAGGCCCGGGATCGATTCTCGTTCGCCGCGCCGCGTTAAGACGTAAACATAGGAAGTGACCGTTTCTTAACCAAGCGCCCAGCACTAGAAGTGAAAATCACGGGTCTTTCGGATGAGACCTTAAAAACCGAGGTCCCATGTCACAGTACACGTTGGCACGATAAAGGACCCTCACTGCTCAATGGCCCTAAGTGTTGAGTATAGGTCTAAATTTGAAGCCTTCCACCGACATATGGTGACGTCTCTTTCTGATTGAAAAATTCTCGAATGGGACGTTAAACAACAAATAATCAATCTAATACACAATTTCATTAAATCATTATCTTTTAATTGCAATGACACCATATATTCCTTGATTTGTTTTCTATTTGAAAGGATCAAATCGTTGTTAATAGCGATGTATAGTTGTTATTGCTTCATCAATTAAAAACAAAAACTAGGAAATTTTCATATTCTACGCTTACTGTGTTAAAACTCATTCTGATTCTGCACACAGGTGGTACTCTGAAGTTGATATTAGAAAGATGCTTAACTTCCTTATCAACAATATCTATGTAGTTTGTCTATGTGTAAAGACAGGTATTTCAAAATCCGTTAGATTTCGTATGAGTACTAATAGTGTCCCTTCATTAGCAGACCTGTTTAAATGTATATTAAAAAACAAAGTCTTTTCTCCTGAGGCCTTCAATTCGACATTTAGATATACTGACGACATTATCAATTAACAATGTTCATTATCGTTTATATGTTTTATTCAGTATATCCCACTGAACTTAAGATAAAACACATCACTCGAACATATCTTAATCATATATGGATGTATAACTAGAGAAAGAAATTTATGACAAACTAACAAGTTTAACATCATGATAGACTTGATGGCGTCAATTTGTCGATCGTCAGCTTCTCTAATTTATGCAGCAATATCCCATTTTCACCTAGACAGGCATTTATGTCTCTCAGTTGATTCGAGGCAGGTTACTCACAAAAAGCTGAGGATACAAGGGTATCAACAATCTCGTTTAAAATCAACATTTTATGGTCGATTAATGACTTTGTTTGCAAAATACAACCTACATGTATCGCTAGGTTGAATATTGATGGTTTTTTTAACAAACTGTTAGATCATTATTTTCATACTGAATTGTCTACGGATAACTTGCCTTAACTAGTTTAGACAAAAGACTCACAGTGAGTCAACAGGGGATTATAACTCTTCCATCCCACATCTGATGTTTTCAGAGTTCGTGTTTGCTCTGTTCTCAATATGTATTGTTTAATAGGACATTGAGTTTGATTATTGTTCGTTATCTTCATGTCGTCAGAAACAAATTTTGTAACAAATGTCTCATTTATAAAACTAATGTCAAACATTTCTCATGTTTGATCGATGAAACTATAAGTGATATGTTTGCGGTTTTTAAAAGGCGATGTGTCATTTCAGTCAGGTACCGAAATACTGAATTATTATATAAAACAAAAGTATACATGTACATGTATATATATAATAATCAAAATGGTTTTTCACTTGTATGGTAACCTACAAGTTTCTGAATTGAAAAATACTTTCTAGACATCGTTCAACTAAAAAAGGAACCCTTAATGGTTCTTTTGACATTTATGAGAAAATATTTTAAACAAATTCTGTGTAAACTAAAATGAATCATATAAAATTCAAAGTTATCAGAGAATCGATTAGTTGGTTAATGTAAAGGTCGATTCGATCGTATTCTAATTTAGATGTAAGGACCTTTTGGTCAGAGAACTTGAACAATTTATATTTACCTAATTTAATCCTAATGTATTTAATATCGTTTCATTGAGATATAAATCATTTTGTGCTATACAGATAATATTTTTTTTTTTTAAAAAAGAAAAAGGAAGAAAAGGCCACCGAAAATTAAATTATGTTAAATTTTGTAATTTTTCTTCAGAAAAAGCTTTGGACTTACCTGACATAAAGAACTTAATTTGGGAGAGGGGGTCAAACTTTTGACATTTTTAACACTTCATTAATGGAAATAATAATACATAACTATCATAAAAAAGGCTTAAGGAGTGATTGTATACTTTTATTGAACATAATTTGAATATTCATAATGATTCGGAAATGACTATTAATGCACTTAGTGTCTGTTATTGTCATCAACTAAGATTAGACGGTCAATAACCATGTAATGGTCCCAGCCATAATGACAGTCTGAAAATGGACTAACCGTTTCTATATTCTAGTTATGGCTAGTTTGTATCTACAAAACTGATAAATGATTTAATATTGTTGTGTGATAAATTGTGTTTGTTCACAAATACATGTTGTGAATGCTTTTGATAAATCAATCAAAAAGTCTTTTTTCACACCTAAATCCATGTTTGTTGTACATCAAGGTATCAAGGATAAGAAACTGCTTTTATTTTCACTATTTTGTCTACTTTGGATGATCTCTTGCCAACCACTTGTTTGCACCTTACTTTAAAATTAAGATCTGACATATATTATTGCACACTTTATATATAAGCTTTCATTATCCAACCTCCGCAGATACGCCCCGACTAGGTGTAGGTGTGGACATGAAATCATTCGTTGAACAAAGAATTCAGTTGATGTTCATACAAAGCAATTAAAAACATAATTCCAATTCCTATCCCAGCACCTCCTAACTGAAAGAAAAACTGTCGAAACGGTCTTTTATCTTTGTTCTCCGAGTCTAGTAAACTCATCTCTGGCAGCTGAAAGATAAAGGTCTTATGTATAAATTAAAATATAGCCACCTTTATAGAGGAAAATTTGAAGTATATTACTGTTTAAGACTACAGTTCATTTCACAAAATCAGGCATTTTATTCCTATTAAACTTCATTATCCGATTTATAATGATTTATATCTATTTTATATTAGAATTCATTTCGTTTCAATTTATTTATTTGATTTACAGTTTAAAAGTACATGTATTTATAATTGCTTACTAGATCTACCAGTGAGATGTACAGAAACATGCCAGCGATCCCAAGAAATATCCATGGACTTGAATCTCCGATGTTTCCTACAGCGAGTCCGACAGCCATACCAATAAATGACAACAACGAAGACAGACAGTTACACAGGACAGCCTTCTTAATCGTCATTCCGTTCTTCAGAAGAACCGCAAAATCACCTGAATAAACGGACAGAGAATATGCTTTAAACATCAGATTAAAATTACTTGTATCCTAGAGTAGTGAGTGACTTGATTAGAGAATATAAACATTATTGTAGCAAGAAAGACATTTTGGAATAGTTTCTAAAAGGCATTTTTCAAAAATATATTTGTTTAAAACATATTTTAAATACGTACCCATTTCATGAGGTAGCTCGTGACAAAGAATGGCGACTGATGTGCTTAGCCCGCCTGTGATACTGGTAGCAAATGCTACACCCACCGCTATTCCATCACTGAAGTTATGAATACCATCTCCAATAATGACCCGCCACACTAGCCCTCCCATATCCTGAGGAACAGGCTGGTCATGCGAATGACCATGACCTTTAGAATGTTCATATTCATGTGAATGTTCCTGTTCATGTGAATGTTTGTGTTCATGTAAATGGCTGTGTTCATCCATTTTTATCTGCTTTTGTCCGGTGGTGTCTTTGTCGTCCACGGGTTTTAGGTCGACGCTTTCTGATGTCTCTTCATCTGTTCATTCAAATTAATATTTCAGATCTTTTGTCTAAAATACTTTTTATATGAATTTGACGCCAAACAATGTTGAGATACATACATAGAAGTAACTTACCCTTTGAAATAATATTCAATGTAATGTCTAAATAGTTTTCTTTGCTGTCTCTATCTTGCTCCTTTAATAATAGAAATAATGCTGTAGATTTAATTAAACATGTATGTGTATGTGTTGAAGGATTTCTTGATTAGGTATCAATCTTATTTATCATGTCAAATTATTGTGAATGAATCTAACCCTCTTAGAAATACACTATATATACTTTGATCATTATTTCATCAATAGGTATTTGACATCCAATCTAAAGATACTTGTATACCTCGTAATCACAGTCGACAAGGGATGCTTACTCCTCCTAGGGACCTGATCCCACCCCTGGAATGTCCAGAGGTCCGTGTTTTATGCCCTGTTCACAGATTTGTATTGTTTGTAGATTTTTTTTGAGATCGATCACTGTTCGTTATCTTCACTTTTTTCATACTTAAGTACCTTGATCTTTCTGTTCATGTAGATGCCCTGTAGGCGACCAATGATGAAGAAACAGTAGATGCCAGCTAATCCACACAACCCTTTATAAACCTCACCACGTCCTTCATCACTGTCTTCTTTCTCACCAGTGAAGGCCTGTACCAGAAGATAAATGTGAAAAAATACTAAATAACTTTGAAAGTTTGCTATCGTTATCAAAGCTTACTTCATGTACATATTAAGTTGAAATAAAATATTTTAAAACAGGATCAGGGTAGGCTGATATTACAGCATTATCAATGTTATTTGTTTTATCCAGTTAATATTCATTGTTTTCCATTATTTAATAAAAGATCAAGCAATTGATGTTAGCACGAATTCGCTTAATCAGAATTCACTTTAAATGTGTTTCACTGTTAATTCTAGTTTTTTGTCTTGGAGGAAATTTACATGTGGAATCAGATGAAGCATGGCGTCCCCTGAGAGAGCCCCTACTGCCAGGGAGACCAAGAACTGGAGGACGGTATTCAGAAACACTCTCTGTAGGCAGGGTATGAAGGAGACAGCCAGGAGGCCTAGTAAACTGATAGTAATGATAGAGGCGGATCCATAGCCCCAGGCTGGAATAAAAAATCTGTAAACCTTCAGAGAAGTGTTTTAAAAAGACATACGTGAGTTACACAGTACCAAGAAAAAAATCAGATAGTTACTGTTTTCTGTAATTGCTATAAGTTGTATAGCTAAGTTTCTTTCTTTTTTGTCAAATACCGCAAAAGTAAAAATAGAAGTTATCTGTTAGTAAAGCTCCTTTGCTCTAAAAATGTCCCAATGAAAAAATCAAATGATTTTATATGAGAGGTAATCACAACAGAAGCTAGCTGTAAAAACTAAAGGTCAACATGATAATGATTTTTAGAAGTGTTTTTTATTATGTTGGTGATAAGGTTAATACAGGTATACAGTTTTCTTTGGTTTACGGTCATCATTATATCTGTAGACGCTAATGTTTGTGTTTGATTTTTATGTAGTTTCACTCAGAGAAAATACATAAAAGATATTGGAAAAGTATATGTGAAAAAATGAGACTTGCAAAAATTTTGTTAGTGTATCAACCATCTTATTATTTGACTTCTAATTATACCTATTTCTTGTCCTATATGTCAATTTTATTTTACAATATGGGACAACAGTAATTTGAATTGTTCATTGTAAAATAGAGATTACTTTAATTGCCTATACATTGCTTCCATTTGCCGTGCACTAATGATAAATAAATCTCAACAAATTGCCCTTAGGACAGTCAATACCAATGTAGTTTAACACAATATGGACTCGTATTGATGTTGACACGTGTTTCATTTTAACGCTAGGTTATTAAATATCCGGATAGAGAGGTCTCGAATACGCTTTAAATAACCATTCATGTAGACAATTTATGATTTATGATTGTTATATTTGTCAGAGTAAAGATATTTTTCCATATGAATTAAAACCGGTTTTTTTTTAGAATAATTTTACTTCCGCATTTTAAATTTGTAAATTAACAGATTTATTTTTGCAGTGTATCAAGATAATTGGAATATACAGATGTTCTAATACATCCAATACTAGTATTTTATGGTAGAAGTTCTTTTTAAAAAAATTAACTCTATCCCTAATTTTATCACTGACTACACTTTAACCCTAAATAAAAGCCAAAAGAAATTGAAGTGCTCTAACCTTCTGGTGGAATTTTGATAAGTCCCTCCATTCCATGGGAATCTGTCAAGAGCTTATGATGCTGCACATGCGCAAGGGGACAGGCGACACCATCCACCTGGGCCATAATGACAGGACACATGTGATGAAATTGGTCAGCAGTAATGACATCGAGAGTACTGAACCCGAAAAGTTTCATCATGTCAACAGGAAAAAGGCACTTTGAAAATAATGGACAGTTTAATTTAAAAGTACTAGTAGTTTATCAATGCTCATGTGTTAAAAATACACTTAAATGCCTTTTTTTAAATAGACCTCACTACTGATTTACATTTTTGCCTTTCATTTCAGTCATTTGATACAGTTAATGATGATACTGGACAACTGCGAGGTCACCACTTGTTATTCATATCTGCGTTTTAAGTACTACACTTGTTGCAATCGAGGGCACTTGATGTTTTAATCGTTCCTTTTAGTACATATCATTTCATCCCTATCTAAAAATAAATTAATGTGGAGTTCAGTTTTTAAAAAAAAATTATCAAAAGAAAATTTTATTACGTCAAATATCAGCAATTACTCTCAAATACTATTTAAATGAGTAATATACGCAAAAAAGTAAGCAATATCATATAGTGTTAACATTATTATATATTTCCATCAATTCTATATTTGTACAGTGTATAATACAGTGTAGTTCTATGTCGAACACCAAAAGATGAAGAAACATTCTACACTCGTGTTTGATTCTTAGTCTGAAAAATGTTCAAGTTAATGTGTAAAGTAAATTCACTTTGTGAATTAGATTTTTTATGCCCTCGTATCGAAGAGTCGGGGGTATATAGTTTTTGCTCTGTCCGTCCGTCTGTCTGTCTGTTTGTCTGTTTGTCCGCAAAAACTTTAACCTTGCCCATAACTTTTGATTGGTTGGAGCTATGACTTTCATATTTCACATGTGTATTCCTTGTGACAAGACCTTTCTTTGGATTTCATCATCTTTGACCTTTTTACCTTGGATTTGACCTATTTTGCAAAAGTTTATGACTTTAACCTTGGCCATAACTTTTGAACAGTTGGTGCTTGGCTTTCAAACTTCACTTGTGTATTCCTTGTGACAAGACCTTCCTTTAGATACCAACAACTTTGACACCCTTTGACCTTGACCTTGAAGTTTGACCTACTTTTGAAAAAACTTTAACCTTGGCGAAAACCTTTGAACAGTTAATGCTTTCATGCTTCACATGTGTATTCCTTGTGACAAGACCTTCCTTTGGATACCAACAACGTTGACCTTTTGACCTTGACCTAGGAGTTTGACCTACTTTAAAAAAAACTTTAACCTTTGCTATAGCTTTTAAATGGTTGGTACTAGGGCTTTCATACTTCACATATGTAATCCTTGTGACAAGACCTTCCACTTTGACCCTTTGTCCTTGACCTAGAAGTTTGACCTACTTTTGAAAAACTTTAACCTTGCCCATAACTTTTGAATGGCTGGTATTAGGGCTTTCATACTTAACAAATGTAATCTTTGTGACAAGACCTTCCTTTGGATACCACCCACTTTGACTCTTTGACCTTGACCTAAGTTTGACTTTCTTTTCAAAAATTTTAACCTTGGCCATAACTTTTGAATGGTTGGTGCTAGGGCTTTCATCCTTTACATATGTAATCCTTGTGACAAGACCTTTCTTTGGATACCAACAACTTTGACCCTTAGACCTAGGAGTTTGACCCACTTTTAAAAAACATTAACCTTGGCCTTAACTTTTAAACATTTGGTGCTAGGCCTTTCACATGTGCATTCCTTGTGACTAGACTTTCCTTTGGATACCAGCAATTTTGGCATTGACCTTGACCTTGGAGGTTGACCTTCTTTTGAAAAACTTTAATCCTGCCCATAACATGTGAACGTTTGGTTCTAGGGCATTCACATTTCACGAACATGTGTATCTCTTGTGACAAGACCTTCCCTTGGGGTCCCATTTGGCCTTGGCCTTGACGTTTTACTTACTTTTAAAAAACTTTAATCTTCGCCATAACTTTTGAACAGTTGGTGCTAGGGCTTTCAAATTTCACAGGTATATTCCTTGAGACAAGGCCTTTCTTTGGGTAACAACATTTTTGATCTCTTGACCTGGAGTTTGACTTGCATTTGAGAAACTTTAACCTTCATCATAAGCTGCCATACGGGGGCATCAGTGTTTCACAAACACATCTTGTTTTTTTGTTGTTTTTTTTAATGCTTTCTTTTTTAATGCGGTATTTTAAAGCTTAACAAATATGCTGAAAAATACATAGCGCTTTTTGCAATGGTTGCAACCGTTATTCCCAATATTTAGAAAGAAAGACATTTTATCGTTTATACTATTACTTCTCATAATGACAAATAAAAGAAAGACAATTTATTGTTTATATTTATATCTGTATAAAGTGTGTAAAAATATGTAAATATTGTTTTGTTGATCGGTGCGTTGCATTGATGGAAGAGCCCACTTCTTAAACATTCTTTTATACAGATGGCTTTCTAAAACCAGGCCCTCGTTTCATATAAAAAAAAACTTACGACTAAGATCAAATTTGTAATTACAGTTTATTTAATTTTTTATGTTGACATTATTGTGATTATAATGTGATTAAGAAAAATTCGGTAATATTTTATATCAGTATAATCGAAAAAAATTATGAAGTTGATAAGATTTTAGAACTAAGAGAAAAAATTAGTCTTAGTTGTAAGTTCTTTTGTAAAACGGGGCCCAGATCTAAATCCTAGTAGTTTAAAGTTAATTGATTGATTAAAGGCGATAGATTTTCAAGAGAAAGAAAGGAGAAAATATTCATTTTCTCTGAAACTTTATAACTTGCTTATTCATAAAAATCACCTGATATGTATAGTCCAAACTTACCTTAGAAAATATATCCTGATGCCTGCGATGTTTATGTTTTCTTCGCAAAATTCTATTCCTCTTCGGCTGATGCTTATGATCAGAATGCAATGATACAAAGTCTGCATGTTGAAAATGTTCATTTAAGGGGTGTGTTATTTGAATATCACCTATTTCTAAATTTTGGTAAAGGTGTTCAAATCCTTCAAATGATAGCATTGACTCGTTTCCATACTTTTGAAATATATGTTTGATGAACATTTTCTCTATAGCAGACATGTTTTGAATATCTCCACCAATCTCCTCCAAACAAATAACAGATATGACCACGGCAAATACAAATATTGTCATACCTAAAATTAAAAGAATATTAAACATTTCACTTTCCTAAGACACTGTGTATTTGTGTCTGAAATTCAACATCTTTATTTTTCAATTAACTCGGTCATAGGGGTTGTGTCTGCACGTTTTTTTTAAACTTTTTTTTTCTTTTGCACTACAGATATGTGTCAATTGTCCACAGGCATTAAAGACTATGAATTGATTTAAACACTTTTTTAAACAAATTCTTTCAAAGAAGCAAAAAAATTTCTAAACCTCTAAGCTGACCATTAAGCAGCATCAAATTTAAAGAGAAAATATCCCTGGACGGCTTTTTGGATGACAAACTTGTATTTATCTATTCGACTTCAAAACTGTCTTTTGTTAAACTCTGCTGTCAACATATAATCAGGTAACAAACAAAAGTTTTAGTAATTATAGATCACTTGGAAATTTCACCCATTTCTATTATGTATTCCACAAGTATCTTTGCAAGATTTGTTAAAGAGTATTTCAATAAACTGGCATTAAAAACAATCTATCATCCAATAAAATGAAAACAAAGAATTAACATTTAGATCATTGTCATATTTGAGAAAAATTATTAGTTTTATGAAATATAAGTAAAATCATGTTTTATTCACCCATTTGGCTACGTGACTGCTCTCGATCTCCTTGGAACTTAAATGGAAGACACCTGACAATTGAGCTTCAATTCAAATATCTTTTTAAATCAGATCAAATGGTTTCTATGGCAGCATTGTTAAAAGTACGTCATTCCCCGTGTTTATATCAGGGTCATTAAATAATCTACAGTGAAGTGTTCTGCACATTATCAGTTAGTCTCCACTCAAAACCTTCAAGAAGTGCATCCGATTACTATCACTGCAATCCTTCTGACGAGTCAAAGAAGAGGAAACAGTTTTCTCCTTGTGTAGAATCAGATAAAAACAGATGTCCCTAAATATGCAGTTGAATAAGGCAAATTAATGACAGATCTAGAAGTCTCGAACTTTCGACTTGTTATGTGAAGCTTCCGTTTTCTAATCTCTTCTTGTTTTCAAAACGGATAATTCATTATGTCATCCCATGCGTTATGTATTAACAAAAAAATTAAAGTATTGACGTTATACATATATTTAATGCGACATATTTTATTTGAAGTACAAAAAAATTATGCAGTAGGTAAACTTTAATAATTATATTACATATTAAATGTCAAGAAATGCACACACACACACAAAAAGGAGTAAAACAGAGCATTTTAATCAAATGTTAACATACTGGTAAATGAACAAAATGGTTGGTCTCAATGTTTTATAGTTCATTATAAATTATGTTAATTGTCACATTAAAACTAATATACAGGTATAGTTTCGTAAGTCTGTCTAAATGTCGGGAGGATTCAGTGTGTGGTTTTTAATTAACGTCCACATCATGTTCTTGAATTTCCTTTAATGATAATACATGTAGTAGCAGTCATGTACATAGTAATTGGGAATTGGGGTACGTAGATACATTAAAGGTTCATAAATTAAGTTGTGATTTAGCGTTAATTACAGTCTTGTACGTATTCTTTATCAAAATGTATTCCTGTCTTTTAGGTCTTTAAACTTTAAAAATATAACTAACTGCAAAATCTACATGACAATAATTAAATACATAAATAAGAGACAAATATTTGTCTAACTGGAATAAATATATATTAATGTTCAAATCCATCTTTGTATAAAAGATGTATATAAAAAATGTAACTACAGTATGAAAATTTCACTTGACTTGTTCATATAATATTATATGGGTTCTTCAACTAGGGATAAAGAAATCGTACTCTGATGTTTTCGCACCCGTTGTCTTGAATTTCCTTTGACGGTGATAGAGGCGTGTGAAGGCATCGAATCCGTGCCCCTGATACCAGCTAGGAGAATGGCACTTTGGTCTGTAACTCTGATCACTTACAACTGATTCTTCTACAGGCTGATTAATGAGATTCTCAATGGAGGTCAACAGATACTGTACATTTTTATACTTCTGGATTTTTGCAGGTTGTTCTGTGCAGTAGTTTTTACGATAGCCACTGGTAGGTCCAATTGCCAAAAACATAGAATCATTTAATATGGTCATAACATTTGGTAATACAGCGGACAGAATAGCTATTGATTTAAAAGTACCATTGGTATCGGATTGCTGACCTGTTTTTATTACTTTATACAGACCTTGAAGGTAAGTGTCAACTTCAATTTCAGTTATAGCTCCAGACACGGTATCCGTTGCCAATAGTACAGGATAATCATCGAAGTCGTTCCAACGCTTTAATTTTGCATCTGATCCATTCTTTATCCTGAGGCATGCAACGGTAGAAATGTGCGTATAAACGCCATCAATGTTGCGTTCTATTTGAAGGATTGGTGCGTATACTTGTAAATCATTGCCTTTACCAGTTCCATGCAAAACATCAACTACCATTTCGAAAGAAGTAGGATGCATTGCTCTTTCTTTCACTGGAATCAAATCCAGAACCTTTGTAAATTTCAGCTGATCTTTACAAATGTTTTTGAAGTTGTTCCTTTTTGGAGCGCTAGTTTTTCTGGTGCGTTTTTTCTTACAGACGCCTCCTTCAGTTTTAACATCTGTAGTTTTCTTCTTTTCCTTTGTTTCTTGTTTTGATCCTTTCTTTGTCAAACTTTGAGATTTAGAATTAGCTACAGAATAAGGCATAAGTAATATCTTATCGCCCAGCTGAAAAGCATAAAAAGGCACTTTTCCTGCGAGTTCTGTTGGCGTAATGATTGATTCTTCTAAGTGTACTGGCAAGGGTGAGTTCAAATTTACCACCGAATGTTTGAATTCTTGAATGAGGTTTTTAGATTTTTCAGCTGTGTTGGAAAGTGTTCTTGTATAATCGTGGTCGGATTTTTCTTGTTGAGAACTTTCACTGTTGGAATCACTATCGATACTCCTCATCAATCGTTCGTATTCACAATAAAAGCATCCGCTACAATCTTTCTCAGGTGGCGCTGGACTTTGTCTGAAAGGCGAATTACTAGGGACTGGACAAATCGTCGACTTACCCGATCTTGCATTTGAATCTTGTGCATTATTATTTGGCATTGATTCATTCCTTGTTAAAGAAAGTTTGTTAAAAAAGGGACGGGAAATCTCGGGGCTTGGTGTCTTTTCAGCTTTGTTCTTTGTGAAACCCCCCTTCTGATGCATGGTTTTAAGAGGCGACATTTGGTAATTTTTGAATGATTCATACTCTGACATCGTCATAACGGTATTCAAGTAATTTTGCTCGCACACAAGATCTCGAACTCTTTCTGTAGAATGGATTGAGTAAAATTGCAAACTTGCATCATCAGAACTTTGCTTTCTTAGGCCCAGTCCCGGGAGCTTGTCGTATGCTGTGGACAAGTTTTTATTTGGTGACAAAGATTGTGGTCTGGATGAAGTTATCTTGCCTTCAAAGGAGTTACAGATAGGTCTATGTAGAGCTGGCATACTACTTACATTAAGGAGACCTTTGGTTTCCTTCATGGTATGGATACCTGGTGATACCTCAATCAATGACTCAGGAGTTTTTGATACAAGAGGTGTGGTCGTAATTTTCCCCGTCTTTTTGTATCTCTGTCTCATTGATTTACTTTTATCCTCTGATATTTCTGGTATTTCCACCGCTGGGTTTTCAAGCTTCGATTTTGTTGCTCTGATGAGTGCGTCATAATTTTTCGGAACGACAATTGAGGGACCACGATAGGGTATGGTGTAGCGCGTGTTTTTATATCTTCTTGTCAAAGATTTCTCTTTCTTCTGTAGAGATGTTTCTTGCTGTCCGTCCTTGGCATGATGATCATCCATAGCTTTTAGGTCCACCTTTAAAGGAACAGAAGTTCTCTTTCCAGGAATGCTTTTCTGGGGTGTAATTGCGTGTGTCAATCTTTTCTCTTTCTTATCTTCATTCATAGTATCGTTGAAATTGTATTCTCCGTCAAGTTTCTCTTTCATTTCCATTTCTTCTTTCTTTTGAAGAAGTTCCCGAACAGTTGGAGGCCTTGACTTTTTTTTATTATGAGAAAGGATGGTGGGGGCAACTTTACACTTTTTAACTTGCATTATGTTTTGATCTAGAGGAGGGATTTCAGCAGATGCAGATTCGTTCGAGATTTTGTTTAGCTTAGTACTGAACTGAGCTCTGGCTTCTTTCAAAGGGGAAACTGATTCTTCCTCCGATTTGTTTGTTGTTCCCACTACTGCTAGTCTCTGAAGAGCCGGTTTGTAGTCTTGTATTTCTAAATCACGTTTCGCATCTGAGAGTTTTATCAAGGAGAGATTGGTATGCATAAATTTCGTCTTTTGTTTGTGGGGACTGGTTTCTGTTGACGTGTCTGATACTTTATCATTTTCCACTTTTGCACCCAATGATAGTCTCGGAGACGTCACCATATCCGTAATGAATGATTTGTTTGTTTTCTCATCGGAAGAATAATTTTCCAACGAGGAAGAGCTTCTGTATTTGTCTCTTGAGATATATTTGCTGATGCGAAGACTATCTTCATGTTTAATGGTCACTGATGACATATTTAGACCAGAGGTAGCTTTTAGTTTTCGGGAAATTTTCTCATTCGAAAAAGCATTGATAAAATGGGGGTTTTGTTGTGTGTCTGGTGTTGGTTTCATTGCGTCACTTCCTTTACCTGAACACATTCCTTTGGCTGTCTTTTTCTGGTCATTTATATTTGCTGGTTTACTAGGACTGATTAAGCTGTTTTTGGTTGATTTATTTACGCTATAGTTGTGCTTAATTTTGTATTCTATTGTACATGGAAAAGATTTTTCAGAATGGGGATGGTTGTTAAGAGAAATTTTCTTATCAGATTTTTCTATACCTGCATGAATACTATTTGGAATATCTCCCTCTCCCAACTTTTCCAACACCACAGATGCCTTTTTGATATGTATTTTTTCTGGAGTGTTGATTTTAACTATCTCTCCCGTGGGACATTTCATCAGAAAACCTTCTTCATCATGGATTGACACCGCTGGAGAGGAAACATTAGGTTTGTCAGATACGGAAAGAGTGGTTTTACTTGTGTCCAAATCTTGGGATGAGCTTGCCATTTCTATAAAATAGAAAAATAAAATACCCATAAAAAGAGTAAATTTATCGCTGCAAGTCTCAATTTAAAAACAATAAAAAATAATGTTTAATAGAATCAAACTTAACTACTTTAACATGCAAATTGATACATACAGAAATTGTATTGTAACACACTATTTCCATATTTTTCAGTAAATATATTTAGTTTTTGCTTGAAGAAAAATGACAATTTTTAAAGTTTTGTATTCGGTAAGATTTAATATTAAAGACCAAGGAATACTTCCTTAAAGGCATTGAGGTGTTTTATTTATTTTTCTTCAATAGTAATTTAGAAGTGTTCTACCTCTCGTGTGTTCACACTCTGATCTTAAGAGACCTCACTTAATGGTTTGCATAAGATTGAATTGACACAGGAAACCCTCGCATACTTTCGTCATGTCTGAGCCAGTTAAGTGGGTGTTTTTTAATGTCCCATTATGTTTTCTTTATTCTGTGATAATTTTGTTCAAAAATAAGCCCCAGCAGTCTTCTAAGATGTTCGTTATCTTCACCTTTTACATGATGTTGCAGGACTTTGTAAGGTCTCGGTTAAAGCCAGCTAGCAGCATTTTGAAAATTTTATGGTCTTAATATTGACCTTGTAAGTCAAAATACGACCTATCGTTCGGTCGTATTTTGATTGACATGTTTCATTAATTTTTTAACTACAGATTATGGTGTACTTTTTTTTCTTTATCAATACAGAGGACTTGCGGTGGGTGTGACCGGTCGACAGGTGATTCTTACACCTCCTAGACATCTAGTGTTTCCAGGGGTCCATATGTTTGCCACGCTAGCGATCTAGCGATTCACGATTTGTGATCACTATTCGTTATCTTACCTTTCTATTGGATAAGTAAAAGGGGGTATGGTGATATCCTCCTTACGTTTTGCTATTTACGTTGATATTTTTGAGAATGAGTTTATGATGAGTTTATAAATAAACTAAACTTTAAAGATCCAGAGATTTATACACATGTTAAGTATACAGATATTTGCTGATAAGGGTGGGGGTTTTTTTGTTTTGTTTTTTTTTTGTTGTTTACAAATTTAGTCAGTGAATTAATCCAAATATGATTTTTTTTCTTGCGAAACGGGGTCAAGAGGTAAGTGACAAAACCTAAAATGTTATAATGATGGTATATATATATATATATATATATATATATATATATATATATATATATATATATATATATATATATATATATATATATATATATATATATTTAAGGTCAAGATCTAGTAAATGAAGAGTGCCTACAGATTTCTCAAATTTGAGAAACGAATTCCTTTAATAATCTTTTACAATTATAGCTTAATAAATTAAGGTGTATCGGAACATAATTTTTAGATAAACTCAATGAAAAAACATATTTTAAACTGCCCTTTTCAATGAAAAATGAAGAAAATCAGGTGTAAAAATGAGAGTTTTCTCCATCTCAGACATAGGAAATGTATCTATATTGCCTACAGACTCTCAGAAAACGATTATTCATATCTTCTTGACCTCTACTTTAAAATAATATTAAACTGAATATAGGTATCGGGGTTCCTTTTTTACATGGTTTCAAATTGAATTCCATGAAATGCGTCATTTTCTACATAATTCTGTTATAGCTGTAGAGTACGGGAAAAAATTAAGTTTAAATCAATCATGACGTCATAATGGATATAGTACCAAAAACACAGTCAAACTCATTTACTAGATCTTGACCTTAATATATTTTAATTTTGACTGCATGATAATTCATGAATTATTGAATCTCCTTTGACGGTACCCGCCAAAAGTGAGAATCAAAATCTCCTATGCCTCCTTCGCGCATCTGTTACACAGTCTCATAGGAATATTATTCAACCCTTTCGACAAGGCAGCCCTTTTTATACAATTTTTATAAAATGTATTTTTTAAAAAAATCTGGACTTAGATTTTAGTAATAGAAAACATTATTTTGTTATATTCCTTTTGAAAAACTAATGAACTGATCTACCCTCATCGAGAACGAGGAGAAGACAGGTAGTAGGTCCTTCAGCCCAACTTTTTTATCTTTCCTACCCAAATATATGTATTAACATAACTGGTATGGCATTGATATACTTTCTCTCAATAAATTTGAGTTAACGTAAAATAGATGAAAAAACTGAGATAAGCTTTCCAGAATTAAAAAAAAACGCGTCCTTTATATTAAAGAAGAGAGGCTCAGGGGTCATATGGGTGAATTAAAAAAAATGACCAAACATATTTTTCAATCTGCACTAAAAGTACGGAATAAATTTCTATGTCTCTGCATATGTCTTGAGATAGTGTCTAAATACCTGTTAAATATCTCATTGATATCTCAATTCACAAAAAAGTCGTGCCCAAAAATGATGCTAAAAATTTCAGGAGTGCAACACCTTTTTGTGACATTTTGAAAATTCAATATTTTTTGAAGATCTGTGAAATAAATAATAATGGTTTATGGTGGAAATAAAGACTTTTGCTCCAACAGACGAGGATAAAGCGCGCTTTACAATGTGCCAATCATTTTCCCGCCACATCTCAACACCAAAAGAAAGGATTTAGAGCTTTGGATTTGCTTTTAAGAAAAGAGAGAAAAGGGGGGGGGTCCCAAGAAATCGTTGTGCTTTTATTGAAGTAAATGTTCCGTGAAAGGCTACTTATAATTATGTATGAAGGAAATTCGGTTGTTGAAAATAAAATCTGCGCCTGCAATGTCGCATGCACTGTTTTACGTCACCGGGATATATATTAACAGATTAATTGTCTGACGTCAGACAGTACTAGATTTAGCCAAGCCTTGGTGGTCAAGTCGTTCAGTAGAATTCTTGATTGTGATAACTTGATCTTGGAATCTTCATATTATCTAAACTATCAATTGGAGAGCATGTGGAGTAAAAGAAACATGCTAAACACCCAAACGGAGCTGATGTCATTATTATCACATTAAACATCTTAAGCTTAAGTCAAAATTTTTATTTTATACTAAAAAGTTGTAAAAGTCAAGCAGACCAAAATTAAAATATTTTTCAATATTGCTTCACAAAAGTGTTGTTATCTGCAAATTTAGAGATTAATTCAACAATTAATAGCGATTCTCTGTAACCACTTAAACTTCTTTGCCACGCATGGTCACCAATTTTGATGAAACTTTGCCCATTATTACAACTTGACACCAGAAACATATATCAAATAAAATTTCGTTGTTATGTTTCCTGGTTGCCATGGTAACAGTCAGAAAAGTTGAAAAAATTGAGATTTTCTACCACTTTAAATCTTTATTAAGCCTTTATAAAGACTAAGAAAAACAAACAAACCATTCTCCCCAAAACATGACACCTTGTTGCCACTTATGCTATAAAGAAACTATTTAGAATTTATCTGTAAGTAAGTGGTAACCATGGATACATTTGGAATACATTTTAGATGCTGAAAAATGCTGAAAAATGCTCCATAGTCACAAATGATAGATGTTACATGATCAAACTCAGTCAACAACGTAAGAAAAACAATGAAAAATATTTGACCTCATGTAATTAGGTATTGGCAATATTATTCTAAAAATAACTTTCATGGTTGCCATGGTAACACAGTGTCACCATGCAAAATCTGTTGCTATGATTGGGTTAATGCTACTTTCGTGAGGAAAAACGATAAAATTCATGACTGGCACATATGCATCCTTAGGACCTTGCAACACCGACAACATAAGAAAAATTGAGATTAATTGTTACTTTGCAGTGTAACCATGGAAACAACGTAACAGTTGTTTAAAGTGATATTTTTTTTGCTGCTTTAGGAATTTACCAACCTTTTAATCAAGAAAAGTATCATTTGAATCACCTTGAATAGTACTTATCTCGTAGAACTAAAGTTGAATATCATATATTGATAAAGGTTGTTGAAAAATACAACACTGTTGCTATGGTTACCAAGAAGAGAAAATGTTCGATTTTGTTAATTTTTTGTCAGTATTAGACCCTATGTGCCAGCTTTTTGCATCAAGTTAGAGATTGGGTGATAGTCAAAATTGAAAGTCATGTAAGTTGTTCATGAATATCAATCATAAAAGTTTTGGGAATCTACATATAAGGGTACGTATCCAAGGAAACAGAGTATTTTTCAGATTTTTATGCATGTTTTTTTCGCCTTATTTCCATAGCAACGCACTATCTAAAGAATTGAAATTGAATTTTTTGAAATGTGAAAATTAGGGTCACACCAAGGCCTTTAAAAATTGATCATCAGTTATATAGAAATATGCTTTTTAAAAAGATAGGATAAGATTAAAACACTAAGAGAGTAAATTTAAAATCCCTTCATGGTATTAAAACCATGGCAACCATTGCCAACCTATAAGAAATATCATATTTCGTCCTTGGTATATGTTACAAGGATCTCTTCTCAATTATTTGCTTTCATTTCAACCTATAATTGTTTTTATTCTTAAGTGTATGACTTTATAAAATTAAATGAACAAAATTATTACTTTTGAATACTTTGTTTCCATAGTAACGTATGTTATAGATGATTTACCAAACATGTTTATCATGCATTTAAGACACCAGGCCTTCAACTTTCAGAAACAGTCATTGCCACTTGTTTGCTTTGCTGCAAACGTTAACTGTGGGACTCTGAAGATGTTGAAAAATGCCATTTTTCAAACTTTAGGACATGTTGCTATGGTAACCATGACACGTAGCAACCAGTTTCTGCCTGATTTGAGTTTACGGTATCAAAGACTTTTATCATAGAGAGTTTGGAGAAATTCTGAGACTATGCGTGCCACAGCTCCTATATAAAAGTTCAAGTCATTACAGAGAATGGCTCTTAATTAACATTTTACGGGCGATTGAAAATTTGATTTAAGTCCAAGTCTGCTTCATGATCCTGGGGCCTGATTACATGGCATTTGGCCATTCTCGAAAATTGCATCCTTCATGTCCAGCAAAACAGAGGGAATGAAGCTGGTCAGGTCAACACTTGGCGATTGTCTTTATCAGATTAACTAATGGATGTTTATTTTCAATGCATACACTATGTCCCTCTGCCTTTAGAAATATATAAATCTACAAATATTCATAACTTGCAGACTTTTGATTTATTCATAGTTAAAAAAAAATATCAAAGTGAAGGATAGATGTTGAATATTCTTTTTCTTTAAATTAAATGCAAAGATATAGCTCATTTGAAACCCGTTTATTTTTTTTCAATAAGACATTTCTTAATTATCAAAATTGTTCACCAATTGATGTTAAGATTTTTATGTGTTGTAACTTTTTCTTTCAAAAGCACTGGTTATATCTTTCTATTCATTGACAGGCCCGTTGGAATAAATTTCAGTTTCGGGTGGACACAATCAAGGAAAAATTCCTTATTGAGCATGAAAAAATATTATCCGAAGTTAATATTTACATGATTAAGGCGACACAAGCATATAGTAGCTATGTTATAAATGGGCAAAATTATTGAGCTCACGGTCCTCAATCCCCCCCCCCTCCCCGTTCCTATGTCCATGAAAAAAAAGAATTTAAAAGTAATATAGTGTATATAGAACCACGTCTCTGATAGAATAAGTTTCTGAATTGAAATTTTCTTGTTTTTTAGTGCTCAAAAGAATTTATTTCATGACTCAAAGTCATGTTGATTACACTGGATTTAACTTTTCCTGATTCATCGCGTAAAAATAAATTTGCTCAAGTCAGACAAGCTTTTTAGGAAAGCTAATACTTGTATTAGATATATTAATAACACATCATGCATTTCAGTTAATAGCCTCATAAAAGGGACAATTGGTTTGCTGTCGATTTTTGACGCTTGCGTCAATATGTTTCTTGTGAACCTTATATCAACTTGTAATTCATCGACGTAAACTATTGTTCAAAGAAACGTAGGTGCTATTGTGTCGATAAAGCAGTGAGTGTATTTTTTCCACGTGATATACAAGTACATAGTTTTAGACAGCAGTACAAGGTGCGCAATTATCATTTAACTCCTCAATATCATCAAAATGTTTTTATGTACAAACCAGACCCAACCTGACACCTAAGCAGTCCCAGAAAGCAGTCCCCGGGACTGCTTTGGGACTGCTGTGGGACTGCTCTGGGACCGCTGTGGGACTGCTCTGGGACTGCTCTAGAAAGCAGACCCAGCAGTCCCTGGGACTGCTTTGTTCACTCATGCATGAAAAAGGTTCTGAGTGACACGATAGCTCCGCCCCTTGTGTATTCTGAATTTGCAGGCTCCCTGTTGTTGTTTTGTTTACTTTCAGCAGAGAGGTGTTTAAGAATTAAAGAAACCAAGGTTTTTTACAACATTTTAATAAGTAGAGATAGATATACATGTAATTACTAAATGTCTTCAGGGGCTGTAAATTTACACAATTGTAGTCTAGAATTAATTTTAAAAAATGAGAGTAGTTAAAAGGGAAGTCAGGAGATGACTTTTATCCTTTAAATTAAACTTTAATACAAGTGTTCAAAAAAATATATATATCTAGGCCTATTTAATTAATTAATGCTAATTAAATCTTAAATACAGATGTTGAAAAAAAATATCGAGGCCTATTTAATTAATTAATGCTGTCAAGTTACGGAATGTACTCAAAGTTTGCATTAGCACTATTTAAAAAAAAACAAACAAACAAACTTGTCATTACAATAAGACATTCAGAGGGACGTACTGTACTGGATTTTTTTTAAATTGAAAAAGCTAAAACCATATGCATGCTAAAAAAGAGCATTCCATGCTATTTTTTACCGCCCTCAAATAAAACCTAATAATTTATTAAATGACCATGAAATAAAATTATTCTACCATTCTTCAGTCATTTAAACAATTATATTTGTGAACAATTATTGGGGGATTTATTTATGAATTTGTTTTTGATTTATAAACAAGTTATTAAAAGAGTAAATTTATAAACATTTTAAAATATTGGGAATTGTGACTTATTTCTTATTTGTTTTATTTGTGTTTTCCTGGCCGATTAATAAAAAGCAATACAAATGTATAAAATGGTGTCAACACCTGAGGTTTCAATCGCCTTCGGGCATGATTAGCAGAAAGTCAATGCATGTTATTTGAAGCAACTATTAATCATCTAAAACAACTCCAATATTAAATGTGAGCATGGAACATTGTCTTTGGAATATAATCTTTCATTTTCAGTCTCCTTATAATAAAGTGAAAAAGAAGCTTTACGGTTTTTTCCGGTGACCAAGTACATGTAATCAACATTTGAAACTTTAGATCAACATTTGAAACTTTAGCACGCTCGATCAAACAAAGTGACATGTTGCAGCTGTTATTGGAATGATAGAATGTTGACAAACCTGTCATCATCAATATACACGTGCTTTTGGCTTTTCCTCCACTTTTCCTACATGATGTCATGCATCTGTACATCTCTCGGTTGAGTAATTTGTGAACACTAACAATTTTAGTGCACAGTAGCCAAGATACCCTTCTGACCAGTTTTCATAATTTTCGGCCAGATAGGCAAAAATTTTCCGTTTATTATATTACTTTGCGTTTCTTTTTCCTTTGTGTGTGTGTTTGTGTGCGTGTGTGTGTGTGTGTGTGTGTGTGGAGGGGGGGGTAATTAATTTACAAGGTCTGAGAGTTTTTTTAAAAATCTTTTTTGAAATTGAAATGGGTAATAACATATCAATAAGAATCGACTTTAAATATAGTAACTGCTATATAAATCATGTCACGTTTTTTTTTAATCAAAATTGATTTTTTTTTTTTTTTTTTTTTTGCAAGAGAAATATCTTACCTGAAATTAAATCTTCAGATGGTCATATTCCTACAGTGTTTTGAATCCACCTGCATCTGAGAAATGACGTCAACGTAACGAATTTGACGTCATCCATTGTTCAGGAAAATGTCGTAGACTGAGGATCAAAATTGTTGTATTTCTTGTAAGTTTAGAAAATTTGAAGTACATTGATAAGTATAATTATTATTGATTTATTGTTCTGCCTTTAAAAAATTGCCATTACGGCATTTCTTAGAATAAATACTGTAAAGAAGTATATATAATTGAACGTATTAGTTTAATTTTGCCCAGTTAGTGAATTACAACAATCAAAAATAAAATATTCAATAATAAAATTCATATCATCAATATATAATGTGTGTCTTATTATCGATGTTCTATAAACAAACCAAAACAAAAACAAAAAAACAAAAACAAAAACAAACAGAAAACCAAAAAAAAAAATGTAGAAAAGTGTCGATTTGTAGTCCCTTAGGAAGCAATTTCAGTTTTGGGGGCACAGCCATACATTTTTAGTCGGGGGAGGGGGGGGGGACTATCAAGTACCAAAAGTAAAAAAAAAATTTTAAAAAACTCGTCAGACGTTTTTATTGAGGGGGCACAAGCATATAGTAGCTATGCTGTTTTTTTTTTTTTTTTGTTTTTTTTTACAGTACTATTAACTATATCCGCAAAATTATTGGGGGCAAGGTTCCTACGGCCATGATTTGTCAGATATTGATCCTTTCCATGCAAGTACCCTCTCCACCTTAACATGTTTAGAACATTCTTCAAGAATTCAGGTAGCTGCAGATCTGTAGCTCGCTGGTCTAAACAAAAACTGGGATGCACGCCCAGAGAGCTTCAGTGCCACCCATTGAAAAAAAAAGTGTTTTTATTGCGCACAAAAAAGTGTACTGTTTCTCAATTCAAATATTTCTATGTATATTTCAAAATATTTCTAACTGTGTGTTCCTAACGATTTCTTTTGCTACTTCCACATCAAAACTGCAAGTACAAGCCATGCACGAAGTGAGTTGGGCACACAAAAAGGCCGTATAAATATAGGCGAAATTTTCGATGGTCTCAAATAAAGGCCCAGGAGGGTTATTCATGTGACGTTTTGTTTTTTTTTAAATCCAAATTTTTTTTTGTAATGTTTTCTTGTGGAAGTAGTTTAAAAATATGTTAGGAACACATGGTTAATAATATTTTGAGATGGCAATTCATATATACGGAGAAATAAACTGAGACACGGCGCACTTTTTTGTGCGCAATAAATATACACTTTTTTCAATGGGTGGCACTATATAGCTCTCTGGTCGTCCATACCAATTTTGTAGACCATCGAGCTACAGATCTGCAGCTCTCTGGTCGTCCATACTATTTCTTTTTTAGACCAGCGAGCTATAGATCTGCAGCTAGAATTCAGGGTGGTCATTACGTGACAGAGTGAAATTTGTAATTATTTTTATCAATCTATTATGATGAATCAATTTATTATTTTTCATTATTTATAAAATTATTTGCAACACATGAGTTTGTTGAATATGAATATGTTTGTAATACTGTAGGTTACTTTTGAAATAAGTATATCACTCATGTGGATGTTTTATCATGTGTATTGAAATGGCTGATTATATTGAAAGCATAGATATAAGTGTAACATTTACTTTGAAAAGATAGATAGGATTTGTAATATAATTATAGATATAGCACAGTGAACTGAATAGCTGAAGTCAGCATATTTATTTTTCCTTTAGATAGAATGCTCGTGATCAGATGATGTACGTAGTTTAAACTTATTGTTAAACGATCTTTACACCTCATGTGAGGTAAGCATAATTTCTAGAGCATTATGTTTGAAATATATATCATGATACATAGATCTATGATCATAATACTGATGAAATATACATGTAAATATTTTCTTTATGAATTCATGTGAAAAAAGGTTTTACATGATAGTATGCAGTGAAACTGGAATGAGTATATTATCAGTATATTTATAATACCTTGTTTGTTAAACTAATGAGCAGATATAGATAATTTTGATAAACGCAACTATTTTTGAGTCTTGTATATCAAAGGGAATTAACTGTTATTTTCATTTTATTGGGAAGCATGAACGTAAGAGTTATCTTTCTTGCAATGTTGTTAATTTAGCTTTATTTAGCTTTTACTATGTTACAGGTCAAAATCTCAACTGATCAACTATATGTGTCGTTAACTGTTTCAAAATAAATGATGTAAAGGTTGAGAGTCATTCCTTAGTGAAGTAGAACCGCCCTAAGACCCCGGGTCACAATCAGATTCTTCTCGGTAACACAAATTTAATAATTCTATTAGAATCTAAACGTTTGTCAAGTTGTGGTCTTGAGGTTAATTATTTGTAAAGGAAATAAGTTCGATCTTTACATGTAAGTGACATGTATAATGAACAAATTCTTTTTGTGTTACTCAACTCTGCATAAAGAAAATTCTTTATTTTGTGATTCTCTTTAAAAAAAAAAAAAGATCTTATATATACAATGTATTAACCACTATATAACCGCTACCGTAGCGGATTCGGAACAAGTTTTATTGGATTGATTTATGTACATGAGTATAATATTATCCAAGGATTAAATGAGCAATCATTATGTTATATATTATTATTCTATTCTATCCAAGGGCATGTCTTTGCCTGATAATTGAGTAATTCTATTCTCTATATCTTTTGTATAATTATCATTATATATGAAGCACCTATATGAAATAGACACAGGCCCGTAGCACGCGGAGGAGGACCCCCAACTTATTCTGAGTATAATAACTTGCTATAGGAAATTTTCCTTTAGATGCCGGTTGCCCCCCCCCCCTCCATTTTTTGGTTGCTATAAGGTCGAACACTGGCAAATTGCACTATTTGGACAGGTTTTTTTTCCTTGTCAGATATTATTTTGGGAAGTTACCCCCACCCCCCACATTTTTTGGCAAGTTCCGTTTTTCTTTATTTTTCTTTCTTTCTTTCTTTTCTTTTCTTTTTTTTATTTCAAATGATAACTTCATCAATGTCAATTCTACGGAAGCGTATTAGTGCCACGTTTTTTTTTGTTGTTGTTGTTTTTTTTTGTTTTTGTTTTTGTTTTTTTTTTTTTTTTTTTTGGAAGTTGTTAATTCCAACTTTAAAGTTGGCTTTTTCAACTTTAAGGTAGTCCGATCCTCAGGTTCTGCTCTTAAGTTGTTGAAAATGCTCACAAAAATGTCTCTGATTTCACATAGTATCGTGACTTACCCACGGTAAGTTCATCTTTATAGTAAATCATATTATATAAGGAAAATCATCAAAACTCAAATATATTTTCAGGATACGCGAATAAAAGCAACAGATATGCATTTTCTAATTGAAAATTGATCAACATATATTTTTGGATTAAAAAAATATAGGTATCCAGGCATTCGGAGAAAATTGCATCTTTTTTATGCTTATACAATATTTTAGTTCTTCTATTTACTTCAATTGTTGTAAAATGCATAGTGTAAAAAGCTTGTGCATGCTATCATTGTTAGACATCACATATCACATCTAATTTCATTTCATACTAATGTGCATTGGTATCTAATGGTAGATTAAAGGAAATTCGATTTCTCTAAAAATAAATAAATTTATTTATTTTTTTCTTTTATTGGGTACAAATGTCAATATTATACAGAACCGTTTCTAAGACTTCAAAGAACCTTGAATCATATTGAGATCACAGGCACTTGGGGTATAGACCCCCCCCCCCTTCTCCTTTTTTTTCTTTTCAAATCTGGGGTCGAGTCACCTTTTTCCTATTTTTATATTCTAATATGCACTATATGTTATCAATAATGTAACTCTTTTGTCTCTATATGCTGTTTTTAAATATACCGTTTTCGACTAATACATAAAACAGTCGAAAACGGTATATTTAAAAACAGCATATAGAGACAAAAGAGTTACATTTTTGATAACATATAGTGCATATTAGAATATAAAAATAGGAAAAAGGTGACTCGACCCCAGATTTAAAAAGAAAAAAAATGGAGAAAGGGGGGGGGGGGGGGTCCATACCCCAAGTGCCTGTGATTGAGATACATAAATTGAAAATTGTTGCACAATCAATTTCAAGCTTCATTTTGACACTTAAACTAAATAATAAATTTAACAGTTATCCTTCCTGGCTGAAGAGCGGATATCCTGAAAGTTGGCTTTTCCAACTTTTAAATCGGCTTTTCCAGGTAATTCCAACTTTAATGTTAGTTTTTCTATCTTTTATATGCGTTATATTCAGATACTTTGTAGCTGGACTCGTGTTGCTGTTTTATACATGTAATTACAATGGAAAGAAACGATTTAATTATGAAATTCTGATGAAAGAAGGAATTATTTCAATGTGTTTTCACATACAGAATTGATGCATTTAGTCCATGCAGTTGTATTTGTAGCATGTATTATAGTGTTGATTCATCCCATAAATTAAACATCAAATAATATTTGTTTAAGCTTATTCTCTCATACAAAACAAAATATATATCTGATCTCTTAAATAGGTTTGGTTGATTACTGTCTTGTACGGAGTTTTAATTATGAAGTTATTCTCTGTATAATTATATACAGGTAAGATGGACCAAAAAATATATATATAAAGGTTTTCAAAAATGGAAGTTATATGTAAGGTCATACGGAAGGTCGAGTAAAAAAATAATTGACATAGATTAATTGCTCACCAATCTATTTCAGTGTATTAATTTTGCATTAACGAAGTTGGTAATAATTTAAAATAAAGGGGGAAAAGCTATGGAATTACCAACTTTAAAAATATATATTACGTGATACTAATACGCCTCCGTAAAAATTTACCCATTTTTGCATCGGGTTCGAAATACAGTCGTCAATTGTTCTTAATTTTCTTTCCAATCTCGCCATATCATCTAGAGCAAGTTTATAGCCTGACACGGAAATAAGCAAAAAGTCCCTCCATCAAGCAAGAAATACGTGTCCAGTGTTTTATACCGTAAGTTTATGATACAGTTTTGTGTAATTTTTACATTTTCCGGCTTTAACGTGACTTGAGATATTGGCGCCAATGTGTTAACTAATATGTTCGCCATAATGCCATACACATGCACAGGTACTTGGGTCTTGGTTTATAAATATGTATGTACACATGCGGTAGCGAATATTTGTATCGAATAATTTTTATTTTAATATTATTGAAAAACACGGTGACAGGTTAAAAAAAATCTTACTAGGTTAATAGAATAAAAGGATGAACATTCTATCCGTGTGTACATGTGGTTTATTGTTTTTGTAACATACACAGATACAGATATACTCATGATACTAGGCCCTTCAACAGCTCAAGTCCAAAGACTACTTCTACCTACGTAGTAACTTATAGCTACTTAGATATTTAAACCTACTCCAGATAGCTATTTTCACCTACTTTCTTCTTTACTTGTAGGGCTGGGTATTGACTAGAGATTTCCTATTGCTATCAGGGATTTTTTTAGGGTCTCTCTGAGGCCGAATTCGGCCCCATTCCCAATGCTGAAAAGTGCATGTTTTTCCCAAAATCATACCCAAAAATTCCCAATATGAAAAAAAGTATTAAGTTGTAAATTATTAAAATAAAATAATGAAAAAAGGTGTTTATGTTCTTTATGTGCGATGTACGAGCCATCCAAGGATTCGGAATACTCCGGATGTTTGCATGCATACATGTACATGTACATGTACTTTTTAAAGCGGGATCGATGTTTAAAAATTAAAGTCGGGATCGTTATCTAAAAATAAACGTGCATCATGCTCATGTCAGTCTCTCCATTTTGCTTAGGACGGTAATTTTCAGGCTGGGTTGAATCGCTCTTATTCTTATAAACTGGTCAAACAATACCGATTAACCACTCATCTGGAACAAACCCACTATCAAATGTTATTTTAAAGAACTTCTTACATAAAGGTAAAAAAGATGACATAAATATGTTCATTTCCAATGTTATCATACCCTGCGGCTTTGCCATTTTTAAGCTTCTGAACTTCAACAGCCGCTATTATTTCGTATCACTAAAGCTGGTTTAAGCCAGCTTCATACTATAAAAAAAGGAAAAATTATTAAATATTTGACTTTTGCTTCTTTTTTCCTATTTATTTGTATAAAGGTATTTTTCCCAATTTCAACCAAATATCGCTATTTTTCCCAATCTTGACGGCCCCGGCCCCTTGAATCAAAGGGTAAAAAAATCCCTGGCTATATATTGCGGTATTTTAAACTGTATTGCAATATGTATTGCAATATTTTCAACAAAAATTTAAATGGGATTTTCTAATTTGAAAATCTTTGTCTGGGATGCACAATTGTAGTGCTATGATGGAAATGAAATATTTTAGTACAATTGAACTTCGGTATCTCGAACACTAGCTGATATCTTGAATACCATGGATATGTCGAAGTGATTTGGAAGTCCAAACCACTTATTCTCTAACTATTTTACCCCTAATATCTCAAATACTTGGATATCTCGAAGTTTTTTTCTCAGTCCTATCAAGTTCATGATAATGAGGTTTGACTGTATGCAATATCTGTCACTGGTATTCCTGCTCCTTAACATGAAAAGATCTTGGTTGTGTGCATTAATTGAAGGAGGTGCAGGGGAGCAAATTTAAGTCGTATTTAACAGTTCACTGTATTCAGCAAGGATGTTTTCTGAATTTCTTTTTGAAATGTGTACCTGCAGGTTCTTCCAAAAACCCACTCGATATCAGATAGCAGGAACGAGCAGTCTATATTTGAACAACAAAAGAAAACGGTTTCTGTTGATTTGTTACTGTTAAAGTCTTACCTGTTTTTGTTCCAACTTTGTAAATGCCAAAGATATTTTAAGAGAATATAAGATTTGAAGAAAAAAAAATTGTATCTAAGAAAATACCTTAATTTTATGGTGTGTTTCTTATGATGGTCAGTATACTGATCATCTTTTCATTATCTTCATTATCACTTTCATCTATAAGATGTAGTACCATGATTGCAGTTTTCTGGAATTTACTATGTGTCCATTCATAAAGTATGTCATTCATATTCTTGGGGTTGAATGCTCATTGGTTAGAGAATGTGAAATGTCAAATGGGTGAGCTAGGCTTAGAGTTGGTTGATTGATGGATATTTTAGAGCAAGGAGTGTGCAAGTGGTTTTAACAGTTTGGTACTGGACTTTTGCGAGAAGCGCTGACTTTTACAATAGACGGCTTACTTTTACACTAGGACAGTATATGGAAGCTCTTTTGCAATATAAATATTAAGCTTAACAGTT